>NW_024384710.1:0-8413 GCF_016835505.1 Polypterus senegalus
CAAGTTAATGGGGTTTTCAAAAAGTGAGTTTGAGATGTTGAAGTGCACTTTAAAAACAGTTGGGAAACCATCCAAACAGTTCTTAACCATAAGGGTACTGGGGCTTCATCATTTAGAACTGCCTTTACCAGAGTATTTTGACTTTCCACAGAGTTAGAGTTGAAGGTAACCTGAATTCACCATAACGAGTTTCAAGGGCTGAAAATCACTTTGTGTACACATGTGTGACGCCTTGTTTTTCACCAGGAAACTGTTCAAAACAGTTCATTTCTGTAAAAAACTATGTCGCAGATGTGTTTTAAGTGGTTTCACAACATAGAAGTTAAGACTCATTAAATTTAACTCAACTTCAGTTTTTGCCCAATGCAACTCAATTGGAATGTCAAAAGGTGAGTTTGAGATGTTGAATTGCACTTTGAAAAACAGTGGGGAAACCATCCAAACAGTTCTTAACCATAAGGGTACTGGGGGTTTCATCATTTAGAACTGCCTTTACCAGAGTATTTTGACTTTCCACAGAGTTAGAGTTGAAGGTAACCTGAATTCATCAGAACACTTTTCAAGACCTGAAAACAACTTTGTGTACACATGTGTGACGGCTTGTTTTCCAACAGGAAACTGTTCAAAACAGTTAATTTCTGTAAAAAACTATGTCACAGATGTATTTCAAGTGGTTTCACAACATAGAAGTTAAGACTCATTGAGTTTCACTCAACTTCAGTTTTTGTCCATTGCAAGTTAATGGGGATTTCAAAAAGTGAGTTTAAGATGTGAAGTGCACTATGAAAAACGGTTGGGAAACCATCCAAACAGTTCTTAACCATAAGGGTACTGGGGATTTTATCATTTAGAACTGTTTTTACCATAGTATTTTGACTTTACACAGCGTTAGAGTTGAAGGTAACCTTATTTCACCATAACGCGTTTCAGGGCCTGAAATTCACTTTTTGTACACATGTGTGACGCCTTGTTTTCCACTAGGAAACTGTTCAAAACAGTTCATTTCTGTAAAAAACTATGTCGCAGATGTGTTTCAAGTGTTTCAACAACATAGAAGTTAAGACTCATTAAATTTAACTAAACTTCAGTTTTGGCCCAATGCAACTCAATAGGAGATTTCAAAAGTGAGTTTGAGATGTTGAAGTGCACTTTGAAAAACAGTTGGGAAACCATCGAAACAGTTCTTAACCATAAGGGTACTGGGGATTTAATCATTTAGAACTGCTTTTACCAGAGTATTTTGACTTTACACAGCGTTAGAGTTGAAGGGAACCTTATTTCACCATAACGCGTTTCAGGGCCTGAAAATAACTTTGTGTACACATGTGTGACGCCTTGTTTTCCACCAGGAAACTGTTCAAAACAGTTCATTTCTGTAAAAAACTATGTCGCAGAAGTGTTTCAAGTGGTTTCACAACATAGAAGTTAAGACTCATTGAGTTTCACTCAACTTCAGTTTTTGTCCATTGCAAGTTAATGGGGTTTTCAAAAGTGAGTTTAAGATGTGAAGTGCACTTTGAAAAACAGTTGGGAAACCATCCAAACAGTTCTTAACCATAAGGGTACTGGGGATTTCATCATTTAGAACTGTTTTTACCATAGTATTTTGACTTTACACAGCGTTAGAGTTGAACGTAACCTTATTTCACCATAACGCGTTTCAGGGCCTGAAATTCACTTTGTGTACACATGTGTGACGCCTTGTTTTCCACCAGGAAACTGTTCAAAACAGTTCATTTCTGTAAAAAACTATGTCGCAGATGTGTTTCAAGTGTTTCAACTTTCACAACATAGAAGTTAAGACTCATTAAATTTAACTTAACTTCAGTTTTGCCCAATGCAACTCAATAGGATTTTCAAAAGCTGAGTTTAAGATGTTGAATTGCACTTTGAAAAACAGTTGGGAAACCATCCAAACAGTTCTTAACCATAAGGGTACTGGGGGTTTCATCATTTAGAACTGCCTTTACTAGAGTATTTTGACTTTCCACAGAGTTAGAGATGAAGTTAACCTGACTTCATCATAACACTTTTCAAAACCTGAAAACAACTTTGTGTACACATCTGTGACGGCTTGTTTTCCACAAGGAAACTGTTCAAAACAGTTCATTTCTGTAAAAAACTATGTCACAGATGTGTTTCAAGTGGTTTCACAACATAGAAGTTAAGACTCATTGAGTTTCACTCAACTTTAGATTTGGCCCAATGCAAGTCAAAGAGGATTTCAAAAGTGAGTTTGAGATCTTGAAGTGCACTTTAAAAAACAGTTGTGAAACCATCCAAACAGTTCTTAACCATAAGGGTACTGGGGGCTTCATCATTTAGAACTGCCTTTACCAGAGTATTTTGACTTTCCACAGAGTTAGAGTTGAAGGTAACCTGAATTCACCATAACGAGTTTCAAGGGCTGAAAATCACTTTGTGTACACATGTGTGACGCCTTGTTTTTCACCAGGAAACTGTTCAAAACAGTTCATTTCTGTAAAAAACTATGTCGCAGATGTGTTTTAAGTGGTTTCACAACATAGAAGTTAAGACTCATTAAATTTAACTCAACTTCAGTTTTTGCCCAATGCAACTCAATTGGAATGTCAAAAGGTGAGTTTGAGATGTTGAATTGCACTTTGAAAAACAGTGGGGAAACCATCCAAACAGTTCTTAACCATAAGGGTACTGGGGGTTTCATCATTTAGAACTGCCTTTACCAGAGTATTTTGACTTTCCACAGAGTTAGAGTTGAAGGTAACCTGAATTCATCAGAACACTTTTCAAGACCTGAAAACAACTTTGTGTACACATGTGTGACGGCTTGTTTTCCAACAGGAAACTGTTCAAAACAGTTCATTTCTGTAAAAAACTATGTCGCAGATGTATTTCAAGTGGTTTCACAACATAGAAGTTAAGACTCATTGAGTTTCACTCAACTTCAGTTTTTGTCCATTGCAAGTTAATGGGGATTTCAAAAAGTGAGTTTAAGATGTGAAGTGCACTATGAAAAACAGTTGGGAAACCATCCAAACAGTTCTTAACCATAAGGGTACTGGGGATTTTATCATTTAGAACTGTTTTACCATAGTATTTTGACTTTACACAGCGTTAGAGTTGAACGTAACCTTATTTCACCATAACGCGTTTCAGGGCCTGAAATTCACTTTGTGTACACATGTGTGACGCCTTGTTTTCCACCAGGAAACTGTTCAAAACAGTTCATTTCTGTAAAAAACTATGTCGCAGATGTGTTTCAAGTGGTTTCACAACATAGAAGTTAAGACTCATTAAATTTAACTCAACTTCAGTTTTTGCCCAATGCAACTCAATAGGAGATTTCAAAAAGTTGAGTTTGAGATGTTGAATTGCACTTTGAAAAACAGTTGGGAAACCATCCAAACAGTTCTTAACCATAAGGGTACTGGGGATTTCATCATTTAGAACTGCTTTTACCAGAGTACTTTGACTTTACACAGCGTTAGAGTTGAAGGTAACCTTATTTCACCATAGCAGCGTTTCAGGGCCTGAAAATAACTTTGTGTACACATGTGTGACGCCTTGTTTTCCACCAGGAAACTGTTCAAAACAGTTCATTTCTGTAAAAACTATGTCGCAGATGTGTTTTCAAGTGGTTTCACAACATAGAAGTTAAGACTCATTGAGTTTCACTCAACTTCAGTTTTGTCCATTGCAAGTCATGGGGATTTCAAAAGTGAGTTTAAGATGTCAAGTGCACTTTGAAAACAGTTGGGAAACCATCCAAACAGTTCTTAACCATAAGGGTACTGGGGGTTTCATCATTTAGAACTGCTTTTACCATAGTATTTTGACTTTACACAGCGTTAGAGTTGAAGGTAACCTTATTTCACCATAACGCGTTTCAGGGCCTGAAATTCACTTTGTGTACACGTGTGACGCCTTGTTTTCCACCAGGAAACTGTTCAAAACAGTTCATTTCTGTAAAAACTATGTAGCAGATGTGTTTCAAGTGTTTCACAACATAGAAGTTAAGACTCATTAAATTTAACTTAACTTCAGTTTTTGCCCAATGCAACTCAATAGGATTTTCAAAAGCTGAGTTTAAGATGTTGAATTGCACTTTGAAAAACAGTTGGGAAACCATCCAAACAGTTCTTAACCATAAGGGTACTGGGGGTTTCATCATTTAGAACTGCCTTTACCAGAGTATTTTGACTTTCCACAGAGTTAGAGTTGAAGGTAACCTGACTTCACCATAACACTTTTCAAACCTGAAAACAACTTTGTGTACACATCTGTGACGGCTTGTTTTCCACCAGGAAACTGTTCAAAACAGTTCATTTCTGTAAAAAACTATGTCACAGATGTGTTTCAAGTGGTTTCACAACATAGAAGTTAAGACTCATTGAGTTTCACTCAACTTTAGATTTTGCCAATGCAAGTCAAAGAGGATTTCAAAAAGTGAGTTTGAGATGTTGAAGTGCACTTTAAAAAACAGTTGTGAAACCATCCAAACAGTTCTTAACCATAAGGGTACTGGGGGCTTCATCATTTAGAACTGCCTTTACCAGAGTATTTTGACTTTCCACAGAGTTAGAGTTGAAGGTAACCTTGAATTCACCATAACGAGTTTCAAGGGCTGAAAATCACTTTGTGTACACATGTGTGACGCCTTGTTTTTCACCAGGAAACTGTTCAAAACAGTTCATTTCTGTAAAAACTATGTCGCAGATGTGTTTCAAGTGGTTTCACAACATAGAAGTTAAGACTCATTAAATTTAACTCAACTTCAGTTTTTGCCCAATGCAACTCAATTGGAATGTCAAAAGGTGAGTTTGAGATGTTGAAGTGCACTTTGAAAACAGTTGGGAAACCATCAAACAGTTCTTAACCATAAGGGTACTGGGGATTTCATCATTTAGAACTGCTTTTACCAGAGTATTTTGACTTTCCACAGAGTTAGAGTTGAAGGTAACCTGACTTCATCAGAACACGTTTCAAGGGCTGAAAACAACTTTGTGTACACATGTGTGACGGCTTGTTTTCCACCAGGAAACTGTTCAAAACAGTTCATTTCTGTAAAAAACTATGTGCAGATGTGTTTCAAGTGGTTTCACAACATAGAAGTTAAGACTCATTGAGTTTCACTCAACTTCAGTTTTGTCCATTGCAAGTTAATGGGGATTTTCAAAAGTGAGTTTAAGATGTGAAGTGCACTTTGAAAAACAGTTGGGAAACCATCCAAACAGTTCTTAACCATAAGGGTACTGGGGATTTTATCATTTAGAACTGTTTTACCATAGTATTTTGACTTTACACAGCGTTAGAGTTGAAGGTAACCTTATTTCACCATACGCAGCGTTTCAGGGCCTGAAATTCACTTTGTGTACACATGTGTGACGCCTTGTTTTCCACCAGGAAACTGTTCAAAACAGTTCATTTCTGTAAAAAACTATGTCGCAGATGTGTTTCAAGTGGTTTCACAACATAGAAGTTAAGACTCATTAAATTTAACTCAACTTCAGTTTTGCCCAATGCAACTCAATAGGAATTTCAAAAGCTGAGTTTGAGATGTTGAAGTGCACTTTGAAAAACAGTTGGGAAACCATCCAAACAGTTCTTAACCATAAGGGTACTGGGGATTTCATCATTTAGAACTGTTTTTTACCAGAGTATTTTGACTTTACACAGCGTTAGAGTTGAAGGTAACCTTATTTCACCATAACACTTTTCAGGGCCTGAAAACAACTTTGTGTACACATGTGTGACGCTTGTTTTCCACCAGGAAACTGTTCAAAACAGTTCATTTCTGTAAAAACTATGTCGCAGATGTGTTTCAAGTGGTTTCACAACATAGAAGTTAAGACTCATTGAGTTTCACTCAACTTCAGTTTTTGTCCATTGCAAGTCACTAATGGCAAGATTTCAAAAAGTGAGTTTAAGATGTTGAAGTGCACTTTGAAAAACAGTTGGGAAACCATCCAAACAGTTCTTAACCATAAGGGTACTGGGGGTTTCATCATTTAGAACTGCTTTTACCAGAGTATTTTGACTTTACACAGCGTTAGAGTTGAAGGTAACCTATTTCACCATAGCTGAGTTTCAGGGCCTGAAAATCACTTTGTGTACACATGTGTGACGCCTTGTTTTCCACCAGAAAACTGTTCAAAACAGTTCATTTCGGTAAAAACTATGTACGCAGATGTGTTTCAAGTGGTTTCACAACATAGAAGTTAAGACTCATTAAATTTAACTCAACTTCAGTTTTGCCCAATGCAACTCAATAGGAATTTCAAAAGGTGAGTTTGAGATGTTGAAGTGCACTTTGAAAAACAGTTGGGAAACCATCAAACAGTTCTTAACCATAAGGGTACTGGGGATTTCATCATTTAGAACTGCCTTTTACCAGAGTATTTTGACTTTCCACAGCGTTAGAGTTGAAGGTAACCTAAGAATTTCATCAGAACACGTTTCAAGACCTGAAAACAACTTTGTGTACACATGTGTGACGCTTGTTTTCCAACAGGAAACTGTTCAAAACAGTTCATTTCTGTAAAAAACTATGTCGCAGATGTGTTTCAAGTGGTTTCACAACATAGAAGTTAAGACTCATTGAGTTTCACTCAACTTCAGTTTTGTCCATTGCAAGTTAATGGGGATTTCAAAAAGTGAGTTTAAGATGTTGAAGTGCACTATTGAAAAACAGTTTGGAAACCATCAAACAGTTCTTAACCATAAGGGTACTGGGGATTTCATCATTTAGAACTGTTTTACCAGAGTATTTTGACTTTACACAGCGTTAGAGTTGAAGGGTAACCTTATTTCACCATAGCGCGTTTCAGGGCCTGAAATTCACTTTGTGTACACATGTGTGACGCCTTGTTTTCCACCAGGAAACTGTTCAAAACAGTTCATTTCTGTTAAAAACTATGTCGCAGATGTGTTTCAAGTGGTTTCACAACATAGAAGTTAAGACTCATTAAATTTAACTCAACTTCAGTTTTTGCCCAATGCAACTCAATAGGAATTTCAAAAGATGAGTTTGAGATGTTGAATTGCACTTTGAAAAACAGTTGGGAAACCATCAAACAGTTCTTAACCATAAGGGTACTGGGGATTTCATCATTTAGAACTGCTTTACCACTTCGTGGTATTTTGACTTTACACAGCGTTAGAGTTGAAGGTAACCTTATTTCACCATACATTGCGTTTCAGGGCCTGAAAATAACTTTGTGTACACATGTGTGACCTTGTTTTCCACCAGGAAACTGTTCAAAACAGTTCATTTCTGTAAAAACTATGTAAGCGAGATGTTTTTCAAGTGGTTTCACAACATAGAAGTTAAGACTCATTGAGTTTCACTCAACTTCAGATTTGGCCCAATGCAAGTCAATGGAGGATTTCAAAAGTGAGTTTGAGATGTTGAAGTGCACTTTGAAAAACAGTTGGGAAACCATCAAACAGTTCTTAACCATAAGGGTACTGGGGATTTCATCATTTAGAACTGCTTTTACCAGAGTATTTTGACTTTACACAGCATTAGAGTTGAAGGTAACCTTATTTCACCATAACAGCGTTTCAGGGCCTGAAAATAACTTTGTGTACACATGTGTGACGCCTTGTTTTCCACCAGGAAACTGTTCAAAACAGTTCATTTCTGTAAAACTATGTAGCAGATGTGTTTCAAGTGGTTTCACAACATAGAAGTTAAGACTCATTGAGTTTCACTCAACTTCAGTTTTGTCCATTGCAAGTTAATGGGGATTTCAAAAAGTGAGTTTAAGATGTGAAGTGCACTTTGAAAAACAGTTGGGAAACCATCCAAACAGTTCTTAACCATAAGGGTACTGGGGATTTCATCATTTAGAACTGTTTTACCATAGTATTTTGACTTTACACAGCGTTAGAGTTGAAGGTAACCTTATTTCACCATATCGCGTTTCAGGGCCTGAAAATCACTTTGTGTACACATGTGTGACGGCTTGTTTTCCACCAGGAAACTGTTCAAAACAGTTCATTTCTGTAAAAAACTATGTCGCAGATGTGTTTTAAGTGGTTTCACAACATAGAAGTTAAGACTCATTAAATTTAACTCAACTTCAGTTTTGCCCAATGCAACTCAATAGGAATTTCAAAAGTTGAGTTTAAGATGTTGAATTGCACTTTGAAAACAGTTGGGAAACCATCAAACAGTTCTTAACCATAAGGGTACTGGGGTTTCATCATTTAGAACTGCTTTTACCAGAGTATTTTGACTTTCCACAGCGTTAGAGTTGAAGGTAACCTTATTTCATCATAACACTTTTCAAGACCGGAAAACAACTTTGTGTACACATGTGTGACGCCTTGTTTTCCACCAGGAAACTGTTCAAACAGTTCATTTCTGTAAAAAACTATGTCGCAGATGTGTTTCAAGTGGTTTCACAACATAGAAGTTAAGACTCAT
>NW_024384711.1:0-58923 GCF_016835505.1 Polypterus senegalus
GGGGAAAAGGGGGCCCCAAAAGTGGATATGCAGTATTATAGTCAGTATACAGGATACTTGTCACTGTGTAGTTTGATGTTCACACATACTTTTACCTACGGGTAATTTTCAAAGCTTTGTTGTAAAAAAACCCAATTTAACTTGTATTTTACTTTTATTTTTGTAAAGATGTTAAAATTTTACCATTTTTACTTTATTATTTGAAATAGAGAATTTGTAATTATTCGTCTTTTACATTATTAAAAAAAACATTTATTTGTTCAAAAGTTACTTTTATTGAGTAGTCTTTTCACCAAGTATTTTTACCTTTTGGGAAAATTTTGGGATACATTTTACTTTTTTGGAAAATTTTTTTTTGAAAAATTATTTTATTGAGACTTTTGCTCTCTCCCCCCTTTGATAGCAGGTCCACGCTTCAAATAAAAGTGGCGTTAAACCAAAACCCATGTCATTTTTTAGGACAATTGCAACCGGTGAGTTAATGAGGTAGTTGGGGAGCATACCTGCGTCCGACGTTTCAATTTTATTGGCCCCCGAGCGCTGATTCGCGCTCCCATAGACAAGGGTTTATATTAAGTCGGCAAAGGAAAGGGGAGAAATGAAATGAAAAGGGGAGGTTAAGGGTGTGAAAGGCGGCTTGTGAAGGACAATCTGGAAGGAGGAGAAAGGGGGGCGGGGGAATTTTGAGTGTTTTTGGGAGCTCTAGATTTGTTCCCCCCTGAATATTCAGGTGCTGTGTGGCGAGCAGGCTGGGGCCCCCCCTAGGTTTCCCCGAGGTGTGCCCAAGGGAAAAAAAGGGGGGAGGAGACCCTTTCCCTTCGGCTGGCTGTGGTGACCAAAAAACCGAAAACTCCATTCACCCCAATGAGGTTTATCCCCGAGGGGCCCACTCTTGCCCGACATCCATTTAAACATGGTCATAAACCCCCAATCTGGAAAGTCTTTAAAGCGCGAGGACGGGTTTTGGGCCCTTTTTCTTTTGGGCAACAGAATGGCAAAGTGGCTAAAAATGGGCGAAAGACAAAATAAAGACTTAGTGTCTGTGGGGGTGTGTGTGTTTTTTTATATTTTTAAAAATTTTTAAGCTCACAAAGCCCAACAGCCTTTAAAACAAATGAGCACAAGAAAACAGAGTGCTTTAGGAAAGTATTAACCACGCCCTCACATCTCCTTGGGGACCCCCCCTCTCATTCTGAATTACAAAATCATTAGCACCCCCAAAGCACAGGCACATTTTCTACCATTTCAAAATTGCTGTGATAACCTCCTTTTTATAAACTACCACTAATCCACCCCAAGTAAAGTCAGGCCTGCTCTCCTTTTTTAAAACATTTGAATGTCAGTTTTAACCAGGTCTCTTTTTTTTGTACGAAGGGAACAACGTCCAGTTCGTCTTTTATGGTTGAGAAATGGACACATCCAGTGACCAGCAAATTGACCCTTTGGTACCGTGTCTTGGAAACCCTTGTCTGTTTTTTTAACTTTGTGTAATGGGCAGGTCCAAAGCCCAAATAAACCCCGATTGTTGTGGGGGGTCTTTATGCCAATGCCTTAAAACCCCCGAGGGTGATCCACCTGCAGAATTAAATTGGGTGGCTGGAAGGCCGGGGGCGCCATGTAACACTGGCTGCATTAGAAAATGGTCATACCCGGGGGGCCTTTTAATTTAAAAAAATTTAAAAAAACCTGGGTTTGATTTTTGCTTCAATCAGAAAAAGGGGAGGTAAAAAGGGAAAACAGTAGGTTGAGTTAGATAGAGTGGTTCACAGAAAGGGGAACTTGTTATATTTCAAAGTTTTAAGGAAGGGGGTAAAAAGAAAGGGGGGGGCCCCAGGACGGGGCCACCTAAGTAAAGCTGGTTGGGAGGGAAGGGTTTTTAAGAGGGAACAAACTGAGGCCCTGAGGGTGGATCTAACCATTTCAGTGGAGGGGCCAAACAAGATAATCTTTTGAAAGAGCTTAAACAGAAAAGGCTGCATGATCAAGGGGGGAAAAAGGGGGAAATTTAAAAAAAGAACGCCAAAGGGGGTAGTTAATTATTAAAAAATGTCATTTCGTACCGGCTTTCCGGTAATTTATGTATTATTTGAAAAAAAGGGCCCGGGTCCCGGAAAAGTTTATTCCAACTTTTTTAAAACCAAAGCGGTCAGTCAAGGGTAAAAATGTGTTTATAGGTTTTAAATCACTGCATCAAAATGGAATCAGGAGAGACTTTGCACCTTACCACCTTCCCAGAAAGGAACGGGGGAAGAACACAGTTTGAATGGCCGGGTGAAACCATTGGGGGGAAAACCCCCAACGGCAGGCGTGGAAAAACGACGGGGAATCAGGAACGCTACGCAGTCACACAAACTCTTTAAAAGGCAAAGCCCAAGCGTAACAAATTTTGGGGTCAGGGCTAGAACTAAAGCAAAAAGAGTAGTGTGAAAAGGGGGTTTTTTTGGGGTTCCCAAAAAACCCCAGCCTAAATCACTTCCAGATACGGGCGGGGATCCAAAGCACAACAGTAAATTTGAGAAGGGTAGAACAGAGCGAGCAAACGCCCCCGGGAACAGTTTGTGGTGGTAACCTAGGGGGGGAAAAAAGAGATTGAGAATTATTGGTAGTTCGAATTACTGATAAAAACCCATACAGGTTTGGGAAATCAAACTGGAGCCGAACCAAGACTCCTAACCCCACCCCGGGAAATTGGGGCCCAGATATTTGGATGATTTTTATTTAAAAGATAAAAATACAAACAATAGTTAATACGATTATTGTTCAATATTATGAAAATTTTCCACAAACATTTACAGAAGGTAATTTTATGGATCCAAAGGAAGAAAAGGTTTGAAAGAAAAAAAAAACTTTTAATTTAACCCCCTTTACCAGGGTAAAAATGGGGGAGGTAAGGGTATCCAAAAAAAACAATGGGGGGGGTCAAGAGAGGTATGTACCCAAACGATAAATCGGTGGGGGGGAAGGGTTTTTTACCAAAATAAAATTTGGGTTTTACCCAAACAATACGGAATTTAATTTTCCCCCCCAGATGCATGTAAAACTCCAATTTTCGCCCGATGACTGTAAGTGTAAAAGAACACCAAGAAGGACCCGAGGTTGATAAAAGAAAGGGAGGGAAATACCAAATTGGGGAACCTGGGGGGTTTTAAAAAACACAAAGGAACTGGTAAAAAAAATATTACCAGCACTTGTGTAAAATGACAACAAAATCCAGCTGCCCCATTGTGTATCCAAAGAAACGGGATATAAAGAAAACCATTATTTGGGTTTAAGAACAAACCCAAAAGATAAGGGGTAATAAAAATGTAAAAAAAACAACGGGGTTTTAAAAATGAAAGACCTGGGAAAAAACTAAAACATTTCCACCATCTCCAACCCATGTAAATAGTGGTCTACTCCGCCAGACCCCTTTTCCCTTTTTCTGATATCCCCTGTCCCTTTTTACCCATTCCACCCTCCTGCACTTTTTTTCCCCTCTCTAAATCCCCTCTGTACTTTTTGGGCCCACCCAAAAGGGATGAAAAAACCTGTTTTTTCACGCCCCCGGGGGTTGGGGGGGTTTTTAGGGGGTGGGTTTTTGAAATTTTTTTCCCCCCACTATTCCTTTTTTTTTAAAACATAATCCAAATCTCAGGTATTTTCAACCATTTTAAAAATATTCTGTAAAAAAATATAAAATAAAAAAACCACCATGATCCATCCCAATAAACAATTACAGGCCTTTCTTCCTTTTCTTTTCCAAAACACTTAATATGACATTTCAAACCCGGGGGGGTTTACAAAACCAAGATAAGGAATTGTTGGGATTTTTTTTTTTTATCCCAATTTACCCCTAAAGGTTGCATAAGGGGGGCAAATTAATCTACATTAAGTTACTAGGGAGATTTTTTGGTTTTACCCTGCTCCAGAGCAGGCTAACAACCGGGCAAAGATTAATCTTAGTTTTTTTGGGCCATTTCCCTTTTAAATCCTACTAGATATTAATGTTTTAGCTTTTTTTTTCCCTGATTAAAAAACAGATATATGTCATTCATCTTTTTAAAATTCTTTTTAGTTTTTTAAAAAAGCTTTCTTTTCACTTCAGAGGTTTGATAATATATTTTTTTCGATTTAAAAAGGGTTTAAAAACCCCCAAGAAAAATTTTCCGAAATTTTTTTTGTTCCAAAACCAAACAGTGAAAAAAGAACTTTATACAAAGAAAATAGAATATAGACTATGTATATCTTTTACAAAAACAGTAGAAATGTATTTTGAATGATAAAAATATCAATATATTATTTTTTTTATTAGAATAAAAGAAATGGCCCCTCAATTTAAAATGTTTTCCAAAAGTCCAAAAGGCAACGTATATATAGATGATTTGGTTTCCATCCAAAATGGTTCCTTTGTTGAAATGAAGTTTGATGAGGAAGTTTTTTTACTCAGGGGGTTAGGCATGAAAGAGTCTTCGAGATGGGGCAGACCCATTGGCCTTTTTTGAAATATCTGACTGGAGGTACAGATTCTCAAGTGATATCGATATTTGTGTAGGTGCTGGGTCCCAAAATACAGCAAGGACCCCCGGCCCTGCTCTACTGTCCCACAGATGGCTGCTCCCCCCGGGTTTTTCCCCGGTGTTTTTACTGTGGGGGATGCAGAAAAAACCTAAAAAAAACTATTTGCCACAATAAAAAAAAGTCGATTAAAACTTTTGCATATTTATCACCTTCCCCACAGAAGATTCATCCCATCAAGGAGGGGTTCTACGTTCGGTAACAGAAAAAAACAGATTACTACAAATGTTTAATTTTCACAGTCACAGGGGAAGCATTGTTTTTGTTATAGCTTTTCCTAATGTAATTGGTACAGTGGATTGCACCCAACAAACCCAACGCCCCTCAGGGGCACATGAGGAATTATGAACGGAAAAACCCTTTCCCCAGGTCAATGTTCAGGGAAGAAAAGTAATTTTCCCATTACCCGCAAAATTACCTTAATAGGCATATATTGTTTCAGATGATCTGTTACGCCCTTTCCAAATTTGAGGCAAATGGGGCCGGGTCATCCACGACTCCAAATTTTCCAAAAATTTTTCCAAAACCCCCTCTAGGTAAACCACCCCCATTTTTTTGCACCTTTAACAGCAAGGTACATCGTAAGAATTTTTGTTTTTTTTTTCACAGGTGAGTTTCTGGGTGCCGGGGCAAAAAGGTTTGCCCGGGACATTTCGATGCCCCTTCAACCCCCAAACCCCAGCACAGCAAAAAATAACCATGCCCATCCAAAACCAGGGCTCGGGAAAAAAGACTTTGGGCCCCCTGAAATCCCGATTTCAGTGCCCCCAAGAGGGCCCCAGACAGAGCATGCGACGTGACTGTTCCTCCAGGGGCAAACCCCCCTAAGAAAAAAAAGGGGCCCCCAAATTGCTTTTGTTGATTGGGACAAACGACCCCCATTTGAAATGGTAGACTTTTAGAGAAAAAAATCAAATTTTTCAGTTAATTTAGTTTTTATTTACCCTTCCCCTTTAAAATAGTAGGCTATATCTTTTTATGGTACCATTTTATTTGGATCGTAGAAAACTGTGGTTATTTTAAATTCAGTTCCACTTTCCCGGGGCGATCACTATAAAATGTACCTGAAGTCATAAAAATTTAGAAGACCACAATGGTTTTGGAATATTTTTTTTTTATTATTTTTTTTTATCACGCAAATTGGGTTGGGGGAAAACAAATTATGAATTTAAAACTTGGGTTACATATGGTTGAGAACTGAAGTCACTTACTTTGTTTGTGTTTTGATTTCAGCGCCCCAGTGTCTTTTCAATTTTATGTCAAGGTCCAGCCTGCAGCTTTTGTTAACTCACTTCAAAGCTCGACTTCTCAAGATGTGTTTTGAGGATGTCTGACGTTTGGAATTTTTAAAAACCCTTTTTTTTTAGAAACTTTTATAATGTAAATTTACTTTAGGCAATCCTATGTTAGGTTTATCAGCTGCCCCAAATTTGGATCCTTTTTTCAAATGATATTTCTATTGACCACTTCCCACTTCATCTATTATAAACTTAAAAATTTTCCATTTAAAAATTGCCCGGGGTACCTGAGCTTCAGAGTCCAAACACTTTTCACAGGCGAAATGCACTATCTGTGGTATTTCCCCCCCCCATATTCTTACGTTTTTTTAAAGAACACCAAAACCCAAAGATTTAATAAAGAATACTCACCGCAAACAAATCTGGGGTCCAAAAATGTAAGAGTGTTACCCCCTTTTCAAGGGAAAAAAAGTCCACAGTCCACATAACAAAATATAAATGGATTTTTAAAATTTTCCATGCCAGTATGGGAAAGGGACATTGTTGAAGAGGCCAGTATCCCTTGTGGGCCAGAGCAGTGGGTTCCCTCCCTTGGGTCCCTTAATCACTGGCTTCCCCTTTTTTTAAGTCCAGGGCCAGCTCCCTGTGGGGGGGGTCTTTGGGTTGGGGCCACCCCCAAACCCAAATTTTTCTTTTTTTTGGCTCAACAGATAATAAAAAGTAGCAAAATTCATAGCTCAGCAAACAAGTACACCAGCCTGCAAAATATTCTTGTATTTAATTTCCTTTTTGCCGTCCTTTTCTGTTTTTTTGAGGAATAGAAAGATAAAAGAAAAAAATTTGGGTAAAAATAGAGCAAATTACGTTATAAACCCAAAATTTAAATTTGAAACAAAAACCACATTAGATAAGAGTAAAAGGAAACACATTGGACATAAAATAAACTAAATATATCAAATAGAGATATAGTGGGTAAGTGTTTGCAATTATTCTTCAAAAGCATTCCCCCTAACATTTACAAAGTATACAATTATTTTTAAAAACAAGAATTTTTGTAATTATGGGGTTTAGTGGGCACGGTTATTTGGATACTGCTTCAATCGGTCCCATTGTTTGCCAGGGTCTCTCTTTGCTTTATTACAGCAGCTGTTTGTTTTTACTTTATATGCCCCCTTCTTTACTTTCAAAAGCGGCCATTAGGGGGGCCACGGTTTGTCCATTTTGCATCGGTGATTCTGGATCGATTTTGATCTTTTTAAGAATACCCGAAGCGATTTATCCAAACTATATACACCTGGCTTAACATATCCCCCGTCTCATCCTGGTCAAAACGGAACGGTTAAGCCAGGATGCACTGATTAAAACAGGTCACCCCACTGTTCGGTTTATCCCGCTTTTTCTCTTTTGTCAATACCCCCGGTTCTTCCCCTTGACGAATGGGCCAACCCAGTCGGGCTTTTAGAGACCAAAATTGACCGAGGTTCCTTTTTTCCGACGGGTCAAAACCATTTCCCCTTTCCCTGGGAGTTCCAATGGTTTAGCCCAGCTTTTCAGATCTTCTTTCTGGTATGAAGGGGTCAACCAACTTAAATTCCCGGGCACTGGGTACACTTTTTTTTTTTTCAATTTAATCCCATGGGTTTTTGTCAGTCTTTTGGGGCCTGGTTAATGAGGTGTTTATTTAACCGGATGAAAATACCTAAAGTTTACGGGCAAAAATAAATTTTTATCCCCCGACACTTTTCACCCTCCAAACCCTACCGCCCGTCACTCCCGGGGGGACTGAAACAAATTTTTCCCGATTTTTCCCCTTTTATTTTCTTACCTGTAAACTCCAAAACAACCTTTTTTAACAGGCAACCAGAAATTTTGATTTTCTTGAATTGTTTAAATCAAAACACCCCTGGCAGAGTACCCAAAGGTTTGTGGTGACGAAAGAGGGCTTTCTTTATTAAACCACCCGTTTTTGGGCACACTCAACCCCTCACAAGTTCACTTTTCGAGCACAACAAAGTTCAAATTTTTTGGGGTGTTTGCTCACGGGGAAAACCTGGGAGGGTCTCCCTTTTTCCCCTCAGAAAACCAACAAAGGGGTTTTTTGATTTCCCCTCAGCGTTGTATCAAGTCTCAATCTGGACTCTTTTGTAGTGTAGTTGCAAGTTTGTGGAATGGGCTGCCACCTCCATCCATACTGCTGACTCCCTCAATGAATTTAAGAAGTGAGTGAAGACCCTTCTGTTCTGTGATATCTGTCTACTTTGCTTTGTGATACTTTATATATTTGCTATCTATTATTACATTTAGTCTTAACACTGTATTGATTGTAATCTATGATTGTACATTTATTGATTTTTCTTTTATTTATTTTATCTTTTCAGTTGTGGCAATCAACATTATTTACCTATCCTACTTCACTTGCTGAACAAACAGACTCTAGTTTAATATTACTCAATTATATTTACGTCTTTTGTAAGTCGCTTCAGACAAAAGCATCGGCCAGGAAAATAAGAAAATGTAAAGTGTTCCCTCCCTCCTCTTATTTCTCCAGTTTACACGGCAGCTTTTTCATTCTAACATTTTTCCATTTTCCTTGATATCAACAGTTCCAACGCTAATATCATCAGTTTTAAATTTAATATGGAACTTTAAAATTTTATATCAAGTTTATAAAATTTGATATTGTGCTTTAAAACTTGATATCGAGGTTTATAAATTTGATATAAAGTTTGTAAAATTTGATATCATGCTGTTTAAATCTGATATCAGGATCCTCAAACTTATATCAAATTTCATAAATTGAAAGTTTAAAATGCATAGGCTATATATTAGCATTTAAGCTCTCATATCAAATTTTTAAAGGGTGATATGAAAATTTAAAGGCTTGATATCAAAAATTGTAATGTTGACATCCATTTATAAAATCTTGATATCAAATGTCAAAGCATGATATTAAATTTTAAAAAGTGTGATACCAAATTTCATGCAACGTGATATCAAAATACAAACTTGATATCGAATTTTAAAAGCCGATATCAAGTGCAACAGCTCATTATCATACTTTAAAAGTGTGAGATCAAATATGATAACCGTATATCAAATTTCTAAGTGCTGATTTAAAATATAAAGCTCTATGTTATCAACGTTTTCAAAGAACATATCAAGATAAAGGAGTTAAATGTTAAAATGGTTTGCCATATTTCGCTCGCAAGACTTGAGCCACTCGTGCCTCCATTTATTCGTCGCCCTTTGATGACGTCAACTTGCCACAGCCACTTACGAGCCCGCGCGTTGGGTCAGCTAGTTCACCAGCACCTTCGTGAAGGTCGGCTTTAGGTGGATGGACAGATTGTATTCTTAATTTAGAGGAGACCCGTTAGAATGAACTGAGGAGGGCGACAGTTTCAGATTTAGTCGATCAGCGCCTCTCCGATCCAGCCTTGTGGACGCCTTTTGACTGACAGTTTTTGTTCCGCATGAGCTCTGTCTTTCAATTGGAATCAAAACCTAATTCATCAAGCTGTTTGAAACTGGAAAATATGTTTTGGTCGGTGTAGAAATTATATAACCAAGTCTGATAAATTTACATTAGAATATACCAAGTACAGTATTTAAATATGTTAACATGGGTATAACGGAATGCCTTTAACATTTTCTTCTAATGCTGAGTTTCATTCTGCGTTTCTAGATGTTCTGATTATTTAATCCAAAACTCAGAAAAATTAAACTCACAAAAAACTTTTAATTATAGTTATTTTATTTGCATTAATCAATACAATAAAAATGGAGTGGTTCCATATGACACAATGTATTGATGCATATATATTTTAAAATAATTTAACTTACAAATCATTGGTGTCCATATACTTCTCTAGTTGTTGCCACTTCTAGATTTTGTTTGCTGCTTGTCCTTTGTCCACTATTCCATATCCATCAGTAGTCCACCATCATACTGACATCCCAAACTCCTTGATATCTTCTTCCATGTCCTTGGTGTCCTGATTAAATCTTTTCACCCTACTCTTCACTCACCTCTTAGATTTTCAGGAAATGCAGAATTTAAAGCTTATGTTGTATCTAATTCCTTAAACATAACTAATGCATTGTTCACAATTTCTTTTAATTTGGACCTTTACCAAAAACATAGATATAACATCTCGATAATGATACACATAAAAATGTATCATTAAAAAAAGAAAACTTGTCGTTCATTGCACTACTAAATTCTGCATTAGAAATCAGTTTTCTAAAAATCATATTCAGCAAAAATACCCTCTTTCAGTTTAGCGCAGTCAAACACAGAGGCTTTTGCACAAACACATCAAACAGGCTCCATCTTGTGACAGGACACATTACATTATTAAAGCGGCACTTAATCTTGATCCACCAAGCGAGGTCTGGTGATGTTTTTTGTCACCAAGCTGTAGCTTTTTTTCTAGTCGCCATACCTCTGAACCCAATATCAGTTCTTGGCTCTCTGTCCCAGTAACACTCAAATTTAACCTTGGACTGCTGACCCGACAAGATAAACCATACAACTTTCAGGTCCCCACATATGAGCCACCGTAGCTCTGTAAGCAGTTGCAGTTCATTTTCTCAGTTGACGTCGTTTTTTTTCTGCACAGAATAAGCGGCATGTAATGATGTCCTGTTTCGTTCTTTCAAATGCCCCACTGTTTATAGCACGTGAGGAAGCAAGCACAGAGGCTGTTACAGTGACTTTCTTTTACAATAGCGGATGAATCCGCCTGAGTTTATTTTTGAAAACACAAGAGGGGCAAAAAGAAGGCAATATTCTCTTCCGCTTATTATCTGTTTTCATTCTTTCTTGACATTATTTAAACACCCCTAAATGACTATTCTTGCTTTTCATCATATAAGAATTTCATACTGTTCATTTTTACACCATTTAATGAATTATTTCTTATGTTCATATAGCTCCTTTCAGTATAAACACTCAAACACTTTAAAACTTTTTCTTTTTTTTTTTTTTTCATTATTATGCCACGTAATAAATTATTTTCTTTAGTTAATGTAGAAAATTCATTATAAAAATGAAGACAGATACAACTTTATTTCTCCCAATGGGAAATTTACCTTGTTTGGGAAGATCTTAAAAATAATAAACACCTAAATAGACAGATACTTTATATTCTCAATACAATATAAAATAAAAAATTAGAAGTACGTAGAGAATTTAACAATGGATGGATCACATAATTTTGATTTGGATTTGTTTATAGTCCTGGAGACCTCATCTATCAAGCTGCCTCAAGTCCAAAGAGAACTCCAGATTTCAGTGATTCAGTAAAATTTTGGGATTCAAGAGTTAAGATGACAAGTATTGTTGCGATTAGCGCCCTTCCTCCCAAAAATTAACATCTTTGTTTTTTCTGTGTTTTAAAAATAAAATAGTTCTCATCCATCTAGTCCTTTAATTACAACAAACTAATTTAAATACAACAGGAAAACTTTTTTAACAAAAGAAAGGTATAACTGGGTGTCATGTCATCAGTGAAAATTAACATTTTTTCCCCAAATGGATCCAGTGGAAGCATGTAAAGTAAAAAACAGCCCAATGGCCCCAGTACTGGGGGCCCGGGAACCATATTAAAAACCCTTGTTAAGGGAGTACTGTAACCATTTCTGAAATTTTGGGAATATTTGATAAAAAATAAACCTTGAGCACAGTGCCGAAACCAAATATCTTTTTCTAGCCTGTGCAGTAATATGAATGGTCAGTGGTGTAAAACGTTTTAGTCTAAAACAAAATTACAGTGGAGTTTTTCTGAGGGATATCAAATTCATTTTAAACCCCGTTAGTGCCATTTCTGACTAGACAAGTAAAACCAGACGGGAATTTCTCAAATAAATTTTTGGCCCAAAAGGCGGGACTAAGCTGATTGGTGACTATTTTTTAATATTTTAGAAAAAGGTACATTTAAAATAGGCCCTAAATTTTTTTGGTATGTTGGGTCTGGTTACTTTTTAAGCAATGGTTTGATGATAATTTTGTGCTGGGTCGTGCCTCAATAATGAACTTTTTAAAAAGTTTTGAATAGGTGCTGCAAAAAAACATCCATTGCATTTTTTACTAGTTTTTTGGCCTGGATCTGGGAACAAGTAGTGGGTTTCTTTTTAGAAAAAAAAATTAAACTTCCCTCAGTTACAGGATTAAAATAACAAAGTGTTAATCAATTGAGACGGGGTCTCTAAGTAAAGATTTTTACTGTGATGTTAGTTAGATAGATAGATAGATAGATAGATAGATAGATAAAGATAGATAGAAAATTTTTTAATCCCACATAATCCAGCAGCAGTATACTGATACAAAGAAACAATATTAAAAAAAGAAAAAAAATGAAAAAATTAAAATACCATTTTTAGATTTCTCCGGTGGGGAAATCCATAGTGGGGGAGGACATCCCCCTCAGTCTGTCAGTGGAACAGGACCCGGTGACAAAAGTCTGTCACTGAAGCTACTCCTCTGCCTGGAATGACACTGTTCAGTGGATGCAGTGGATTCTTCATGATTGAAGGTTTGCAGTCCCCGCGCCTGCCCCCTGATGTTAAACTGTCCAGCTTTACTCCTACAATAGAGCCTGCCTTCTTAACAAGTTTGCCCTGGCGGGGAGGCGTTTTCATCTTTATGCTGCCACCCCAGCACACCACCCGCTAGAAAGATGCATTTCGCCACAACCGTCTTGGTAGAACATCTGCAGCACTACCTGCAGATGTTGAAGGATCCAACCTTCTTAGAAGGTATAGTCTGCCCCTGACCTTTCTTACATAGAGCATCAGTATTGGCATCCAGTCCAATTTGTCATCCAGCTGCACTCCCAGATATTTAAAGGTCTGCACCCTCTGCACACAGTCCCCTCTGATGATCACAGGGTCCGAGGGGCCTGGTCTCTAAAATCCACCACCAGCTCCTTGGTCTTGCTGGGTTAAGGGTAAGTAGTTTGAGTCGCACCATTTACAAAATCTTTGATTAACTTTCTGTACTCCCCCCTCCTGCCCACACCTGATGCAGCCCTTAGCAGTGTCATCAGTGAACTTTTGCACATGGCAGGACTCCGGTCATTTGGAAGTCTGATGTATATAGATTGAACAGAACGGAGAAAGTAAGCCCTGGGCCCTGTATTGCTGCACACAATGTCAGACCTGCATTTCCCCAAGACGCATATATTGAGGTCTGTCTGTAAGATAGTCCACAATCCATGCCACCAGGTGTGAGTCTACTCCCATCCCCAGTCCAGTTGTCTCTAAGGAGCACAGGTTGGATGGTGTTGGAAGCTAAAAGGTCCAAAACATAATTTTACAGCACCACTGCCTCTGTCCATGTTGAGATCTGGGATCTTATTTTTAATTTTCTCATTAAAGAGTTCAAAAGTCTGTACTGCTAATATCTTTGGCATTTTGCTCTTAAATCTGAATTCCCATTTGTTAATTTAGCCACTGTTCTAAAACCAGGGACCTGAGATTTTTATTGCTATCCATTATTGTAGAATAGTATTCTGAAGCGAGCTTTAAAGAAAGCTCTTTTATATTTTTAATACTCTCTGCCCATGCAATTTGAAAGACATGTAGCTTTGTTGTTTTCCCATCTGCTCTCCATTTTGACCCTCTAATTTAAGAGCTCTTGTGTTTTCATTAAACCCGTGGGGGTTTCTATGTGCTTTGGTCCTTTGTTTAAAGGGAAGCCACTGCATCCAGAGCAGAGCAGGGATGTGATGTTAGCTGATCTAAATTGTTTACATTTACATTTGGTGTTAACTGATCTAAAGGGTTTTTTCCACAATTACACTCTACTTACTCCAAAGTATCTTTAAATTTTGAAGCAGAATTACAATCTAGATGTCGACTGTCTTTGTTTTAATCTGTGAGATCGTCGGCAAGGACAGGACTAAATCAAATGTAATTAAGTAGTGATTGGGATATAACTTCATTTGATGGAATATTTAAATTTTGAATTTCAACTTTGTAAGTAATTAAAATCTAATGTGGTTTAGATTATGAGCTGGCCTTTTGACAATCTGATAAAATCCTACTGAATTTAACAAAAAAGTAAAACATTTGCTAAAAGTGTCAGATTCTTCATCAATGTTCTTAAAATCCCCATCAGTACTACATGATCATGATCTATAGCCAAATCAGATAAAAGGTTGCTAAATTCAGTCATGAACAATGAATATGGCCCTGTGGTCTGTAGACTAGTACTACAATTCTGTTGGAATCTGTTTTAATACTTAAAATAATGCCTCAAAGGATGTAGAGTCCTAAATTTTTAAAAGTGTTCATTTTTTACAGAATTATTCCAAAGCCTATTTCCTCGACCAGAATCTCTAGACTTATGAAGGACGAGTATCCATCTGGTGACGCCTCAGCTAGGTGAACAGTGCCAGATTTATAAGCCAGAGATCAAATTTTCCCTTAAAGCTTGCTATAGTACTAGGGTGTTGTACCGTGTTAGCCAATATGAATGTGAGAAGAGCCATGAAATGACACCTTTTATTGGCTAACTCTTGCCTAAAAGAAGGGGCCCGAGTTGCCTCGAAAGCTTGCATTTGTAATCGTTTTAGTTAGCCAATAAAAGGTGTCATTTTGCTTGGCTCTTCTCTAAAAACTTGATATCAAATTTAAAACTCATATCAACTTTTTGAAAACATTAAATTCCTTAAATTAAAGGAGTAAAATTTTAAAAATGGCGCAGTATTCTTCTGCTCGCATTAATCAAGGCCATACACTCGTTTATTCATCGCCTTTGATGACATTACCCCCACCGCTAACGAGCACGAGGGTTGGCTGTGTCTGATTTACTAGCACCTTTGTGAAGGGTAAGCTCAGTTGGCAGGACAGATTGTAGTCTTAAGATAGAGGAGACCCAGGAGGACAGAGGGGGGCTAACTTTCAGATTTAGTGGATCACCCTTCTCCGATCCAGTTTTGGACCCCCGTGTGGCTAAAGGGTTTTGTTCACATGAGCTCTTCCTTCAATTTGACACCAAACCTAATTCATCAACCTGTAACAAAATGGAAATATGTTTTGGTCAGTGTAGAAATTACATAACTAAGTTTGTATTAGAATATCCCAAGTATTTAAATATGTTAACATGAGCAAAACGGTGCCTTTAACATTTTCATCATTATCACAATGCTGAGATTAATTCTGTGTTTCTAGATGTTCTGGTTATTTAGTCCAAAAGTTTGAAAATTAAACTCATAAAACATTTTAATTGTAAATAGTTGTTTTCATTTGCATTCATAAACACAATAAAACAGATTTTTTTCCATCAAAACACAAATTTATTGATACATACCATATTGTTCTAAATTAATCTAAAATTAAAAAACATAACTTCTCTAGTTTTTGCCATTCTTTGATTGTGTTTGCTGGCGTCCAACCCCCATTTTTCATCATCCACAAATAGTCCACCATCATACGGACATCCCAAACCCCTCGATACCTTCTTTCCATGCCCTTGGTGTCCTGATTAAATCTTTCCCTCTGCTCTTCACTCACCACTCAAAATTCTCAGTTGAAAAATTTCCCAAATGCAGACTTTGAGGTTCATGTTGTAACTTAATTCCCTTAAACAAAAATAATGCATTGTTCAGAATTTCTTTATAATTTGCACACTGTTTTATAGCACTTGTAGCAAAGCAAGCACAATGAGGCTGGTACAGAGAATTTCTTTGTGTGCAATATGATGAAACCGCCTGTAATTTACATTGAAACCAGAAGAGGACATTAAGAAGTCAATATTCACTTCTCTTATCATCCGTTTTCTTTTGTTCTGGACATCTTAAAAAACCTTAATGACTGTTCTTGCTTTACATCATATAGAGAATTGTATACTGTTTATTATTATACACCATTAATGATTATTATTTATTTTATCATATAGCACCTTTCAGTATAAACACTCAAACCTTAATGACTGATTTCTTTCTTTCTATTATTATACCACATAATAAAATATCTTCCATTCTTTAAATGTAGCAACTTTCATTATACACACTACAAAATTTACAGTACCTTGTAAGGAAGATCTTTAAAAAAACACACACCAGGAATGACAAAAAGAAAGAAAATTTAAACAAAAGAAAGAGTCTACTTAGCCTCATACCAGTGAAGTGTTCATGATAACAACATTTTCTGTTAATGTAATAAGTGTTTTTTGACGGACCTGAATGCATATTTTGGGCTCCACACAATACCAAAGTCTTTTAAGATATTCCAGTCTGACCATATGCAAAAATTTATCATGACTATTTCAGCATAGAGCAAACCGTGACTTAACTATCAAATATGAAGGACTTAAAAGCAAAGTAGCAAATTGGGAAGGTGGGGTACAACAACACAGCAAGAGTCAGAAGAAAAGTTTGGGGTCCCAGTTCACAGTAACGGGCAATTAGCAGGTGTGATCCCCTTAGTGTAAACTCCCAAGTAAAGCCGATAACAAGTGTTCAATAATGCACAAAAAAGCATCAAGAAATGCAGACTGAAGTACACAAAAAATAAATAAAAATTGGCCAGCTGGGACACCAAAACCAGAAAGACTTACAGGTGGGGCAGACATGGGTCATTTCTCTGTTGGAAGCACATACAGAAAGTGCTGAGAGCAATCCAGTAAATTAAAGAAAATGGAATTTTCCCAAAACTAGACCTCCACTTCAAATCAATTGACTCACAGACCACAAACCCAGCAAAGGCATAATATGTAAAATAAGCCAAACTGAGGAAAAAAAGTATCTACAGTGGTGGAAAAACTATTTGTCCCCTTCCTGATTTTTTTATTCTTTTGCATGTTTGTCACACAAAATTTTCCTGATCATCAAACACATTTAACCATTAGTCAAATATAACAAAAGTAAAAAAAAAATGCAGTTTTTAAATGATGGTTTTATTATTTAGGGAAAAAAAAATCCAAACCTACATGGCCTGTGTGAAAAGTAATTGCTTGTTCAAAAATAACCTAACTGTTTGTATCACACCTGATTCAATTTCCTAGCCACCCCAGGCCTGATTACTGCCACACCTGTTTCAATCAAGAAATCACTTCAATAGGGCTGCCTGACACAGGAAGTAGCCCAAAAAGCACCTCAAAGGCTAGACATCATACCAAGATCCAAAAATTCAGGAACAAATGGAACAAGTAATTGAGAATCTATCAGTCTAGTAAAGGTTATAAAGCCATTTCTAAAGCTTTGGGACTCCAGCGAACCACAGTAAGAGCCATTATCCACAAATGCAAAAACTGGAAGGGGTGAACCTTAGGAGGGGCGGCCCGACCAAAAATTACCCCAAGGCAGAGGCGACTCATCCAAAGGTCACAAAAGACCCCAGGACAACGTCTAAAGAACTGAAAGCTCCACTTGCCCCCAAATTGGTCAGTGTTCACGACTCCCCCAAAGAAGAGACTGGGCAAAACGGCCTGCATGGCAGATTTCAAGGCAAAACCACTGTTAAGAAAAAGAACATTAGGGCTCGTCTCAATTTTACTAAGAAACATCTCAATGATTGCCAAGACTTTGGGAAAATACCTTGTGGACTGATGAGACAAAAGTTGAACTTTTGGAAGGCAAATGTCCATTACATCAGCGTAAAGGAACAAAAGCATTTCAGAAAAAGAACATCATACCAACAGTAAAATATGGTGGTGGCAGTGTGATGGTCTGGGGTTGTTTGATGCTTCAGGACCTGGAAAGCTTGCTGTGATAGCTGGAACCATGAATTCTACTGTCTACCAAAAATCCGAAGGAGAATGTCCGACCATCTGTTCTCAACTCAAGCTGAGCGATCTTGGATGCTGCAACAGGACAATGACCAAAACACACCAGCAAATCCACCTCTGAATGGCTGAAGAAAAAACAAAATGAAGACTTTGGAGTGGCCTAGTCAAAGTCCTGACCAACCCAATTGGATGCTATGGCTGCCCTTTAAAAAAGGCGGTTCATGCTAGAAAAACCCTCAAATAAAGCTGAATTACAACAATTCTGCAAAGATGATGGGCAAAATTCCTCCAGCGCTTAAAGACTCATTGCAAGTTATTCAAGGGGCGATTGCAGTTATTGCTGCTAAGGGTGAACCATTTTTATTAGGTTCAGGGGGCAATTACTTTTTCACACAGGGCCATGTGGGTTTTTGGTTTTTTTTCTCCTAAATAAGAAAACCATCTTTTAAAAAACTACATTTTGTGTTTCCCTGTTATATTTGACTAATAGTTAAATGTTTTTGATGATCAGAAACATTTTGTGTACAAACATGCAAAGAAAAAGAAATCAGAAGGGCAAATGTTTTTCACACCACTGTATTTGGATCCTTGGGGCAAAACACACAGGTGAGAAAAGGGGAAAAGCAATGTAAACTAGAAAAAGGCTCATTGCAATTTCAACAAAAGTGTTATTCACAGAGAGGAGCAGCAGCAAGCTTGTACCTGTGTTCCCTCCCTTTGTTGTCTTCAGGTGACCACTGGACTCTCTTTAGTTTCCTTCATTTCTTGATCATGTTGGGGGTTTGTGTCCTGACCATGTTCCCTGTGGGGGGCAAGCAATCTGCCCAATTTGGAGACACCACATCACCTTCCATGTTGCTGACACGGTTGGGCAACTTTTATTGAGTGAGATGGGTGCCACCTAATTATTTTTGGGTTTTCCCTTTTTTAAATTTTACCTTTAGAAGGTTTGGTGTGCACAAAGCCCACAACATGAAGTATGCATCAAGCCTCGAACAGTATGGACTCACATTCCTCTCTCCCTGTGATCCTTATTCTATCCTCCAGCTTACCTTTGGGGCTATTGAGGTTAAATTCTCAGCAATGGTTTGGCTTGAGTATTTTCAGCAGGCGTGAACCTCACTCTTGAATCATGAAGTGATTTTTTCACTGCTACAGGCCTTGTTTTTAGTCCCTAGTATCATCCCTATTGAGCCTTCTCTCTTGTATGAGTTCTTGAGTGGCTCTTTGGGCTGGTCGTTTAAATTTTGCTTACCACAATCAGCAACAATATGGCTTCTCTCAGTGTAGTTCTTCTGTCACATGAAGATGGCCATTTTGGAAATCGCTTACATTCAGAACAAAAATATGGCTCTCTCAGTATGAATTTTTTTTGGCTCTGAAGGCTACCAGCACAGGTAAATCCTCTACCACATTTCTGGACAGCAATATGGTTTCTCCCCAGTGTGAATTCTTTCTGTGGTTTTTTGGACTGTGAGGTTCTGTGAATGCTTACCACAATCAGAACAACAATATGGCTTTTTGTCCTTTTAATTTTCTTGTGAGCCTTTGATTCATAAATACTTTGAATTGCTTCCCACAATCAGAACAACAATATGGCTTCTCTACACTGTGAATTCTTCTGTGTTGTAGAAGATAGCCAATTTGTGAATTCTTTCCACATTCAGAACAACAATACTTCTCTCCAGTATGAGTTCTTGTGGTCCAGAAGGCTACCTTAGGTGAATTGTTTTCCACATTCAGAACAACAATATGGCTTCTCACCTGTGTGAATTCTTCTGTGATTTTTAGACTGTAAGTTGTGTGAATCGCTTACCACAATAAAGAAAAAACAATATGCTTTTCTCCTGTGGAATTTTACATGTCTCGGGCTGCCAATGGATGCATATCCTTTTCCACATTCTGGACAGGAAAATGGCTTCTCAAGCTGAACTATTCTTGGTTTCTAGATGACTCATTTGTCGAACATTTTGCCACTGTCAGAACCCATTTTGGCTCCTGTTGTGTTTGACCAGAGATTACCATTCCTGGACTTACATTTGCTTTCAATCCTTTCCCCCGGTGTCCGGCGACTTGGGTTAAAGTCCGTTTTTGGGGATCTGAGTTTGAGTGGTGATCCCCCACCTACTTTTGTTTAATTTTATCACCGGCTGAGAATCATCCCAAAAGTGAGTATCCCCTTCTCTGATCTAATGTCAGGTTCTTATATTCTTATCATCCACTGTCTTGAGATCTGCACTGAGGAGATTTGAGCCAATGGAATGAAGAAGCTTCATTGGCTGGTAAGCTCAGAAATAAAAAATAATAATATGGGATAAGGTGAGCTTTTAAAGAGACTTCAGAGACAACCATTTCATGTCAGTATTAACCCAGCTTCATTTTACGTTCTGGGTTTGATGCAAACAGGGCTACAAACTTTTAAAAATGAAAAAAGTAAAAGTTGACTCACAGAGCAGTAAGAAACAGAAGTCAAATCAGATCTTTCAAATTTTAGCCATCCACCATTATTATATTTGGTTTAAACTTTAGAATTTCATTAGTTTGGTATTGCATTTGTTATAGAAATGCTGTCCATGTATTTTGGACCAGTGCAATTCTCAGAAACAACTGAAACAAAGATAAATAGACCTACTGGAGACAACAATATACTCAAAATAAAAAAAATGCAGAGGAGAAATAAGATGAGTTTAAGGACTGCACCAAATTACAGTTGCTTTCTGAAACATTGTTTTGCTAATTGCTTTTTCAATTGCTGACACATTGCTGGGTATTTGTAATATCAACATTTGATAATGTTATATTATACGGACATTTTTAAAAATTTAAAAGAAAGAAAGGGTTTCTTAAAATAACTATTGTAACTTCTAAACCCAACAGTTTTACACCCTTGATTACCGATAAGGAAATATTCGCCCACTATGACATGGGTGAGGGGAAAATATTGACCAGAATCAGTTCATGATTTAAAGGTTTAAACCTTAAAGCTCAAAGAAAAAAGCAGAGAAAAGCAGTTAAACCTTTGGTGATAATGGGGGGGGGCACAAGTGGGCTGGTGGGGTCTGCATCGGATGCCAGAAAACCACTGTTATGACCCAAATTTCACCCCATTAAAATCAAAACAACAAATCCACCTCTGATGTAGGATATGGAAAATTTAAGTGAAACTTAGTATTCCATAACAAATAATGTTTCCAGCTAAAATTTATTCCACTGACACAAAGAAATATGTTTAGTTTCCCCCAGGATGTACTTTTCTTACAATCATTTCAGGTGTCAGCCTGTCAGTTAAATAATTATTGAAAGAACTCTAGGGGAAATAATAAAAAGTAAGTCAAGGGCACAGGGGCTTATTTCTGACACATGTAGATGTTTTGTTGAACTATGGATTAAAGCGTTTTGATTGTTCTAGTAATGGATGCCTGCTTTTCCCATTATGTACACTCACATTCTGAAAGATGCAGAACAAAATGGAAACTTGAAGCTCAACAACACAAAATCGAGGAATTGCATCAAGTTTTTCCCTCTGAGGAAAGATGGTAACCACGTCCAATGAGGCATTTTGGAATTTTTTGTGCCAAAAAAACATAAAATAAACCTTGATTTAGTGGTGTCGTATTTGTAGCTTTGGGAAAACACCTTAAAACACATTTTAGTTTTTGTTCGACAAATGGTGAGTGAACTGAATCTTTCGATTTGTTGTATGCTATCCGCTAAAAGTGAATTTACTCCACCAATATACCCCCATGTCAAAAAATTTTGAGCCCTAATTTAAACTGTTTGCATTACACAGATTCATTCAGCAAAGAAATTACAAGGCAGGAGTGTCTCACCTTGTACCACGTTTCCCCAAGACCTGAAGATAAATTTGCTTTAACAAACGTTTCAACAAACAGTATTTACTGGGTAAAAAAGTAAAAATGATGAAGTTTATGGAAAAAAAATTTTTTATTAGTTATAAAATGTGGGAAAATTTTTGATTTAACTTGTTGGCAAATGCAAAACCAAAACCAGCCTGACATTCTGAGATCAATGATAGGACACTGTACATGTTCAGAACCTTAAGCCCAGGGCCTCAGGATAATTCTTGCATTTTAGCACTACCTTTCAGAAGGACTTGAATCTGATGATTTGGCCTTCCACTTAATGTCAGATTCCAAAAGGGTTCTAACTTCCATGGACAGAATGTTGCTGTAGGGTGCATGTGCGGGGTCAATCCCAATGCCTCTTCATCTGAATAAGAACGCTGCCAGTCTTTTTCTACTTGGGTCTTCTTCTTATGCTGTTGACAGTTTGGTTTTCTGCCATAGTGATGGAGCAGCAGCTCAGAGTCTACTGTAAAGTCTAAAGGTCCACTTTCACAATTCCTGTTTGTTCTGAAGACATTGTTCTGTTCAAGATGTTCAAACTCCATTTACATTTTCTCTTCATCAACCTCTATACCATGCATCAAAAGGGGGCCCCAGTGCATTCTGTGATATTTGTCTTGCTCATCCTCACAAAGTTCTTCAGTGACCCCTCTTTACATTTTATATTTCCCTGTTGAGGTCCCTTTAACAGCTAGGTACCCCTCTCCATGTCAGGCCAGTGGGAAAAAATCTCTTTGTGATCTGTAAACAGAAAAGTAGGGTTGGAGGTTCCCAAATAAATGTGCAATTAGATGCGACTCATTCAGTCATCCCTCACCCCTCATTACAATCAGACCCTCTTAACGTGCAGTTTAGTATGGGAAAATTTGGGGATGGAGGGGCACACAGAATAAAAGAGGCCTGTCAGAAGTGGCAGTGGGAGAAAGCTCTGTCAGAAGGGGAAGATCTTGGCTTGGATCTCTGCTGAGTTTTGGAAAGTGAGGGACAGATGGGGTTTTTTTGATCCTAAGTGAAAGGGGGTGTGATGGGAAAAGAATGTGAAGCAGTGGACCAACAAACAAAAGACAATTGAAGTTGGCTTGAAAAGGGAGTGGTGTGAAGACCTGAGCATCAGAAGGCCAATAAATAGGAGGACGAAAAAAATTCTTGAAAATGGTTGGGCACCGTACCGTAATGAAAAATGTCAAAAATGACAGAAAAAATAAAAACTCAAATGAAGATCTATCCGGTATTTGGTCATACAGCCAAAACACAGGATAACAGATATCTCCACCTCACCAAAAGAAAATAAAATTTACTCTCGCCGAAAAATGCGTCAAAAATGAAATACATAAGATCTGGACTCTTCCAAAAAGATTGCTTTTAAATCCAAATTCATCCTGTACCATTAACCAATAAAGGTCTTATTTAAATTCAAGGCGATCTGAGACAAGGAAATAAAAGTATGGAGCGACGAGATCAAGGGGAAACAGGTGGGAAAGAAGATTTTGGATGGAAATGCGTGAGCCTCTGAACCAGTAAAATATGAGAACCAAGCTGAACTTCGTACATATTCATGTCTTTAAAGGAAACTTTTGTGAATTCAACTATTTGAATGGCTTTGCTCCTCACTCTGTCCCCACCACCCAGTTTTTCCTAGCACATGCTTTTCACTGAGATTTCAAAACTGTAAGTGGCGTCTGGATCAAACTTTGTCATTTCTTGCACTGCTATATGAAAAGGTACGTTACTCAATCTTTACTCATTTCAAAACAAAAGTTAATGAAAACTGTGAATCCCAAATCAATTCATTTAATGTCTGTGTGCACAGGAAAATTTCATGAAATGATACTTTTGTGGGCTCTATTCGTCATTCAACAAGACCATCTGACTCCGATATCCTCCAACAACAGCTCTTTTCGACACACGACTAAATGAACTCCAAATTAGGTAGTCAAACAAGTTCTTCACTGGTCTAAGCCCAGTCTGGACACACTGGAGTAAAGCATCCATTGGTATACACTGTTATCAAACTCCATTATATAGCACCTTCCTGTCCATCTTTGCTAATAGTGTGCCTTGTCGCTCTCCTAAAACATCTGTCACAATAAACCTCCTTGAGAGTGGAGATTAGCACATGCAAGTAAGAACTTCACAAGAAATAAGGGCCAATGTACTGCTAGAGCCGGGTATGGAGGGCTAGGTGATCCCTTGGCTTCACAGGCTAAGAAGCAAGAGAGGTGGAGGTAGCGGGGACTTTAGGGTTCACCCGCAGTTTCAGATCTCTCATCCTAGCACAGGTATTGAGACTTTTACAGGTTTGGTTATTCATTGCAGGCTGTTGTCTCTCGAGACAGGGTTTAAAATGCCTGACCAGCAGCCCTTTAATGAAACCCACCACCCCTCCCCAAACTTTTAGAACAAATTAATAATAGAAATGTATAGCATATTTATAAAAAGCACAACAATGTAATACAAAATTGAAAGGCTAAGATTAAAATAAGCAATTAAAAATGCTATTATTAAAGCAGTTCAGTGATATGACACATTCAGAGCTTCTTCTCCCGTCTTCAAGACGATCTCTAACCCATTCGATCTCATTCTGTTTATATAAAAATACTTTGTGTCCCAGTGTCAAATCCTTCCGTTTACTGTTATTTTAAAAAAAAACAGTTCCAAGGTCAGTTCACTGGGCAGTACTACAAAATCTGGTTTCTAGTTGATATAGCCGCTATGTGGCTTTGAGGCTTATAGCAAAACAACACACTTGCTCTGCAAGTGTTAAAGAACAAAAGGACCGCGTCTAGAGACACTGCAGAGTCGACTCGTTTTATTACTTAGTCTGTCTGCCTACTAAATATCTTCGTACATTCCTTGTATATCACGTAGTGTTTTATTACAGTTTGTACCAGTCATCCCTTACTCCCCAAAGCTCACCACACCACTTGCTCAATGTCCCTTGATCCACACTTTTAAAGAAAAACTTTCAAAGGTTATATTAAATCAGTTCTTCACTTTCCATATGTGCCCCTTCACTTTTGTTGTTTTGGTTATTTTTTTAAGAATTTCTTTTAAAGTAATGTCTGGGGTCCATTGCACTAATTCCCGCTCAGGAAAAGCCCCACGGGACGAACAGGCCCATAATGGTAACCACAAAACCGAGAACGCATGTCCATTCCCTCAGTCGCGGTTTATGCGCCGAGGTCAGTCCCACTCTTGCCAGACATCTAATTTAAATTACGTCACGCGACGCCAATCTGTAATGTCTTAAAGAAATGACGAGGGCGGACATGGCCTTTGTCTCCTGGACTACAGAACGCAGCAAAGTGGCTACAAAATAATGGACTATGAGAATAAAATAAACCTTGTGTGTTTTGTTTACACCATACCCTTTAAAAAAAATTACAGGCTTTCAAATACACATCAATAAGCGATGAGTGCACGTGTGGAAGAGTAAGCGTCTGCGCATGTACACTCCGACTAGCAGGACGACTTTAGGCAAAATCAAAACGCGAAAAGCGCGCACAGGTAAGAAATGGGGATAGGGAAAAAATCACTCGTTAATACGCCTGCGTTCACGGACGTAAAACAGACAGGAAACAAAGCGTCTCCCATTCCCAATTTTCACGTGAAGGTCCTTTACAGCGGCGTCACCATTTGCTGAAACCAAGGCTATAAGTACACACCTGTCCTTTTTTCAAATCTTGTCTTCTCCTCGAGAGACCGGGACTATACCAGCATTTCCATGTAGCCCTGATGAAGTTTTCTCTTCCTTCGATCGCCAGTTGCTCACATATCCAGGCTTATGGATGTAAAAAAGCAGGGGCAGCTCGAATCAGTGCTGCCCTGCAAATCATTCACGATCTCTGATTGACACGCCCTCTGCACGGCATTTCAGGATAACCCCGCCCCTCAGAAGAGTCTGGCTCTCGACTCCTCCCTTTCAGACGGCGTGTGTCAATTCAATTCAACAACTAGTAGTGTCGCTGGGCTGGTGTCACCGTGCAGTGACCATGGGCCGATTAAGACCCCCATTCGTCTTTAAATGAACAGGCTCCTTAACTTAAACAATGAAGTGGCGGACGCCTAGCCGTTGATTGCTACGAGGCAATTTTACAAAGCAACGACTTCTGGTAGGAACAACAAGGACGGTGACTTGATTCACAGTTCAGTGAACAAATGGGTATTCTGAAACCTGAAACGGTAAAGACAGAAAAAAACATCATGTGTTACTTGCTAAACTCATTATACTATTGATAATAAAGAATTTAGGTCATTTAAATTTAATACCTGCGGTGGGTTGGCACCTGCCCAGGATTGGTTCCTGCCTTGTGCCCTGTGTTGGCTGGGATTGGCTCCAGCAGACCCCATGCCCTGTTTTCGGATTCAGCGGGTTAGAAATGGATGGATGGATAAATTTAATACGCTCAAGTCTAATTTTCTTAAAATGCCCAACATGTTATTTATCTTTGTTTTAAATTACAAGAGTCGAAATTAATAATATACACATTAATGTCATCTAAACACATACATGCTCGTATATTAGATTACATTCATCTTTATGTGTCCTTCTAGAGTGTTGACGCGTAGACTAAATGTCCGTGAAACGCAAGAAAATCATTAACAATGTATGCTTGGGTGATATACTGACGCAGAAAAAATAACTCTGCGCTCTCTGAAACGTCTTTTTTTTACTTTTCATTACGTGTACATGCGCACTACCGGGAACCAAAATCACGTGAGTATTAAACAAGGAACACAACTTGCAATTGAGAGCATTTTACAATCATATTTTTATCACCCCAATTGCTCTCACATTGCTATGCTTTCTTGACAACACCCTTTCCCAGACCTTCCATTAAAAAAAAACAGACTTCTCAATTTATACAAACATGAGCCCTTTGAACTTTTGCAGCTTCCTCTTTGCTAACGGTTTTGTCATCATCTCGGCAAACATTTCTTCTGCTGGACAGTACTTCAGAGTAATTTTTTGCATCATTTACTTTTTCTCTAACAAAGTGGTACCCAATGTCACATGTTTACACCTCTGTCTGCTTTCAGGATTCTTTGCCAGAGCAATTGCCCCCTGGTTATCGTCATGAATTTCCACTGGTTCATGGTAATTTCACCATCTTTTCCTTTTAAGAGCTGCATAGGATACATACTCTCCTGTACTGTGGTGAGGTGCATATACTCAGCTTTGCATGTAGATAATGTCACGGTGGATTGCTTCTTTGTTTTCCATTAAATTACCCCAATGTTACTTAGACTGAAAACAGTATCCAGTCATGTTGCGTGCGTCCTATCATCTGCTGCCCAATCTGCATACTATAGGCCTGTAGTTTTAATTGATCTTACATTTTCTATAACATACTGTACAGCTTAGTCAGTAGTTCCTTTCAAATATCGTAACAGTTTGCTGTCACCCACTGTTGGTACATTGTTTGAACAAGTACTGTGACAGCTTACTGATGACAACATGTAAGTCTGGTCCAGTGAATGTCATTACATCAGCGTTTCGACCTTTAAGTGTTTGCGACCCGAGTTTTCATAACAGTTTTAATCGCTCCCCCCTAATGTTTTTTTGAAACCCTAATAAAATGTATTCCTATATTTTTTGCTGCAGATACACCACTAAGTCTTATTATACCTTCTTAACTTTTATGACATTTATCTAACTCTATATTTATTTTTTAGTATCAGAATGTAGTTTAAGTTAATTTGTTTTGGTTTCAATAGATGTATTTTCATATTTTCGATTCTTGTTTTCTCTTTTTCACATCTGCACCCCTTTTTGTTACTTTTTACCCCACAGGTTTAGAGCCGCGCATTACATAGATCAAACTGCCAACTAGTTCTCAAACCTCAGGGGATTAACGGACTTATCATACTCCTGGTGTGGCAGATGGCAGGGACCCATGCCGGGTCGGTATACCCCTTTGATACTGGATCCGGGGGAGCAGCCATGGTTCCATGATTACATCCCGGAACATGTAGTGACAGCCCCTGGGTTGCATCGGCCCAATACCTTGGAGCACCAGAGTTCATCCGAGCCAAGACTTCCTGACCCGAGTGGGACAAGCGCAGCCACACCCGGAAGGGCAGCCTAATCTAGTTTAATTCCACCTGGAGCACTCCAGGTGAACTATAAAGAGAGCCTACGACACTACTCAGGGCACCAGAGTTAGGAGGAGGAGGGGGACGATGACAAGCGCACGACAATGACAACAATGACAACAACAAAGCTGCCTGGGAGGAGTAGAGAAAGAAGAGTTGGTTTGAGGTAATTTACTTTGTGTGTTGTTTTAGGACTGTGTTAGGGCTGAGGAACGTGGGAAGACTTGGACCTCAGCTGAAGAAAAATAAACCTTCATTAATTTCTACATGCCCTGTTGTCAGCCTGTTTCTGTACGATGCCTATATAGTGTCTTTACCTCACTGGTTATAATCCAGCTTCTACTCACATGGTGTTGCTTTTATTTTACATTCTGTCAAGTCACGCCTTTCCAAAATTTTCTTAATATACCCTTTTTGGTCCATTTTACAAGATCATCTTCTTGCTCAAAGTTTATTCCTAAAAAATGTTTCAGTTTTCCCAGGTCTTTCATTCTAAACTTCTCTGTTAGCATTTCTTTAATTTTCATCCTCTTCACCCTTGCAGCTTATCAAATTAACCAATAGTTTTGTCATTCATTTTCATTGTGGCGTTTTTCAGACCCATTTTACCAAGTGATCATATAACATTTTTTCCAATTCCTGCCTGACTGTTTAACCCATTCAACATCTTCTCAAATTTCATTAATTTTCTCCTTTCTCAGATTTTTTCACATTCGTCATCGCACAAGTATGCAGTTTTACATCCATCTGGTGTAACAACTTATTCTGTGCAGTTATTTGGATAAAACTCTTATTCTTCCTCATATTTGCAGTTGGATAAAGTAGTTTTATAATCTGCTCCATCCACCTGATTGTACCTTTTAAAATTGGCGGTGGCTATTGCAGTGATCATTAGCTTCAGTTGGACGATCTCACGGTCTTCTCCATGCTCCATGGGTGAAATGCAAGCCCAGTTTGTCGATATTCCGGGCCCGCTGAGGTAGTTGACAATTGGAAGGAAAAAGGCCATATTAAGCTTCAGTTAATCTTCTGGAATCTGTAGTTCTCTTGCCCTCACTTGGCATTCTCCCACTTTCACTCTCTGCTGGAGACAACGCAGCAGCATCAGATCTCAGGGGAAATTTTTCCTTTCTCCTATCTAAAGGTCCCCCTAAGCAACATAAAGGGTAGGAAGGTGCTAAATAATGGAGTTTAGGGAATACAAGGTGTAAAACCACTTAAAACTTTCTCCAGTTCAGTTCAGGCTGGGCTCATGACCTAAAAAAAAGCAGTTGTTTGACTTTATTTTTCTGGTCTCTGCATACTTTGAGTGTTGATTGAATTTTGCTCATGAATTGTAGAAGAGCTCATTGTGTCGAGGATTTTCTGAGTTCAAGATAAATTTGTACTTACATAGCCACTAGAGGGCAAGGCTTCCGCTTACAGTATCATTCCTACAGAATTACAGTGCGTATCATTTCCTTCTTCTTCTCAACGCCCTTTCATGGTAGTTAATTGTGGGGTGGGTTTTTGGCCGTTTTTAATTTAAACAAAATTTTTTATTTTATGGCAAAAGGGCGGGAAATTTTTTATTAATTTCTTTAAAATTTTTTTTTGTCATATGTAGAAAGACTAGGGGGCTTTTATTATGGTGCCCTTTTTTCAGTGATTATTGTCTACAAAGGGGACGAAGGTGAGGCAGTTAAACCCCAGGCATCAACTTTCAAAAATGGCGAGAGACTCTTCGGTAAAGGTCAGTGGGGAAAAAACTATTTGCCCCTTCACTTTTTTATGTTTGTCACAAAAAATTTTCTGACCATCAAACACTTTTTCCATTAGTCAAATATAACAAAAGTAAACACAAAATGCGTTTTAAATGATTTTTTTTATTATTTAGGAAAAAAAAACCCAAACCTACATCCCCTTTTTGAAAAAGGCCCCCTGAACCTAAAAACTGGTTGGGCCCCCCTTAGCAAATAACTGAAATAAAAGCGTTTGATAACCAATGAGTCTTTTACACCCTCGGGGGGAATTTTGCCCTCATCTTTGCAAATTGTTGCAATTCAGCTTTTTTTGAAGGGGTTTTGCGAACCCTTTTTAAAGGGCCCCTGGGCCCCAATTGGTTAGGGGGACTTTGCTAGGCCCTCAAAATCTTATTTTTTTTCTTCAGCCATTCAGGTGGATTTGCTGGTGTTTTGGGTCATTGTCCTGTTCGCCCCAAGATCGCTTCAGCGGTTGAAGCGTGGCGGACATTTCCCCTTTAATTTTTTTGGGAACAGTAAAATTCATGGTTATCCCTTACACAAAGCCTTAGGTCTAAGCAAAAACAACCCAAAAACAATCCCCCACCTATTTTCTTTTGGGATGATGTTCTTTTTTGAAATCTTTTTTTTCCCAGATGTGGGGCATTTGCCTTCCAAAAATTCCTTTTTTCTCATCAGTCCACAGGGATTTTCCCCAAAGTTTTTATTGAGATGTTTCTTGAAAATTTAGGCGGCCCCAATTTCTTTTTCTTAACAGTGGTTTCGTCTTGAAATCCCATGCCCGTTTTCCCATCTCCATGGGGGGGTAAACATATATGGGCAATGGGCCTGCAGTTCTTTAGTTTTGTCCGGGGGTTTTTTGGCCTCTGATATGTCCCCTGCTCTTGGGGGAAATTTTTTGGTGGCGGCCACCCCGGGGAAGGTTCCCCTTTCCCTTTTTCCCATTTGTGGATTCCCCTTGATTGCTGGGCCCCAAAGCTTTAAAATTTTTTCCCCTTTCCGGGCGATAGTCTAATTTTCTTTCTCATTTTTTCCTAACTTTTAGGCTGATGTTACTTTTTAGGGTGCTTTTTGGGCTCTTCTCTCAGGGGCTCCTATTTAAATATTTTTGTTTGGGAAAAAGATGTGGCGTAATAGGCCGGGGGGGGCTTTAGGAAAAGAACTTGGATGTGATAACCCCAGCTGGGATTTTTTTTCAAGGGGCAATTCTTTTTCCCACAGGGGCCATTGGTTTATTTTTTTTCCTAAATAAAAATATTTTAAAACTACATTTTTTTTTTACCCTTATATTTGACTAATGGTTAAATGTGGATTCAGAAACTTTTTGTGCAAAAAAAGCAAAAAATAAAAATCAGGAAGGAGGGGAAATGTTTTTAAACCCCTGTATAAGACACTTTACTGGGTTTAAAGTTTGTGTTTTTCCCCGGGGGTTCCCTGCCCCCGGTTGGTTCCTCCTTTTCCTTTTTGGGTGGGATTGGCTCCGCAATGACCCCGTGTTGTTAGAGGTTGAAAATGGATGGATGGATGGATGTTTTTGTGTCTAATGTTTGTGATGTAATTTAAAAAGATGCCTTCAGTTTCTCTTTGCTTTTAAGTATAGATCTTATTGCGTCTATTAAATTTCTTTGGGGATAACACTTTGCCCAGGGACTGGAGTGGAATTCATAATTTTTTATTCGGGTTTTTGGTCTCATTGTTATTTTTTTGTTTTGGTTCGGATATCTTTAATTTTTTTTTTCCTTCTTAATAACTCTTTGTGTTTTTTTATGTATTTTTTTTTTCCCATTCCTTTTCTAATCTAGTACGGGTACCCAAAATTTTTAAAGTTCGGTTTTTTCCCCCCTTTTCCTCCCCTTTTGGTGTACTCAGCTGATGTTCATTTTCCCTCCCCTTCCCTTTTCCTCCTTTGGGTCTTTGCTTTTTTTTTGCCCCCGTTTTAATTTCCATCCCACCCTCATTGGGGTCAGGAACCCCCAGCTTCCCTTTTTTCCCAAAACTCAATGCATATCAAAGCTTACCCTTCAATCTTCTATTTTTTTTCTCTTTGATCTCTCTTCAGTGTGAAACCCTAAATCCCCCCCCTTGTCCAATCCCAATCCTTTTCCTTCCAAAGTATGTATTAGAGGTCGTTGCAGGCTGGGGAATGTCTGAATGAGTCCCTCAATGGTATGTTTAGTTTTGGAGAACTTTTCAGGTACTTTTCTCTTACAGCTTAAAAGGGGCATCCCCCTTTTCAATGGAAAAAAAAACTCATCTGTTCAAAGATCAACTGAAAATATAAATTGAAAGGGGGGTCTCTGATGTTGTAACTATGAGCAAGAAACATTCTCAACACTGGGGGCCCCCTTTTGATGCATGGTTTGAAGTTGATGAAACAAATGGGGTTTTGGACATCTGGAAAGAGCAAAATGAAAAAGGGGGGGATTTGACAGTGGGGCATGGACTTTGTGGACTCTGAGCTGTTGTCTTATATCAATAGTAGAAAAAAAAATTCCCCCAGCATAATGGGAAGACCTCAATTCTGTTGGACAGGCAGTGTTCTTATCCAGATAGAGGGGCCTGGTTGGGTTGCCCCCCCTGCACTCCCCCCCACAGCAACAATCTGATAAGAGTTGGAATCTTTGGAATCTGACTTGGGGGGACAGTCAAACATCAGTTCAAGTCCTTTGGGAAAGGTGGTCAAACTACAAAAAAACTATCCGGGGCCCTGGGTTTAAAATTTAACAAAAATGTTCAGCATTTTCTTTTCACTGATCTAAACTTTCAGGCGGGTTTTGGGGTTTGTTTTTTGGAAAAAAGAAAAATATTTTATACATTTTAAGACAAATTATTTTTTCCTTGAAATTTATAACCTTTACTCTTTTTAAACACTGACTTGACGGCATTGACCAACATTAGGCATTAAAATGAAAGTCGGTCAGATGGGCGCATGCAGAAGTTAAACTTTTAAGAAGTCGGTGATGGTCCGAGGAAATACTTTTACAAGAAAAGGCGCACTGCCATCTAATATCATTCTGGTGTGAATTATTAAATCTCAACACAGCCTCATTCTCTTTCAAGTTTAAAATTTCACTTTCCTTACTGCAATCAGGTATTTGGCAATATCAGTAAATTGATTCTATTTATGCTCCTCCATTCATCATCACAGGTAGAAACATTCATTTGTAAAACTTTTATACTTTTTTTTTACTGTTTTAAAAAAATTCAAAATACTCTTTGGCAAATTAAAATTTTTATCTGATGGAAAATTAAACCCCAATTTCCCCTTTTACGTTTGTGTTCTATGGACTTCAAGTTTCATTTTGGGGAAAAAATTAAAATTTTCCATATTTTTAAACTTGATAATATCTTCTTTGGGCTTTTTTTTACCACCCCCCTCAAGTTAAATCTATTTTAAAAGGACCTAAATTAAATTTAAAAATGGGGTCCCTCTCCCTCAATGAAAAGGGACCCCGCCAGCAACATGGTAGGTGAAGTTGGAAGGCAACATCTTCAGATGAACAGAAAATCTCCAAATTGGTTTTTCATCCTGTGGTTTTTTTCCCCCCACAGTGGACATGTGGAAAAAAATGGAAAAGAGCGAAATGAAAACTGCTGAGTCAGTGGTCACCTGAAGTAAAAAAGGGGGGGAACACAAGTGCATGCTTTCTGTGGCTCCTCTCTTTTAATAACACTTTTTTGGGGAAAATTTTCAATGGGCCTTTCACAGTTGTTTTTTTTTCACCTCACTGTTTTTGTTCAAGGATCCCAAAAAGGGTTTTTTTTTGTCCTCAGTTTGGATTTATTTTTAGGGGTTATGCCTTTTGAGACAATTGATTTAATTTCCAGAGCTTCACTGATAAAACTTTTTCAATTTCCCCCACCTGTTGCCTGACTTGGAGGTCAAATTTTTTTGGGAAATTTTCCCATTTTGATTAATTCGGGGCCCTGTCAGTCATTCTTTAACATCATCAGAGAAATGACCGATCCCCGGGCCCCCCCAAGTCTTTCCTTTCCCACAGCTCTTTTTGACTTTTCTTTGTCTTTATCCTCCTTTTTTTCTCTTTTTTTTCTTTCTTTCACTTTTCCCCTCCCACTTTCTTTTATGGGACTTTTCCCATGGACATTTTTTACTACTTGGGGATGGTTTTTTTTACACCCCCGGGTCTATTAGTGAGTAATTTAAAGCGCTGAGAACTGGTCCTTCCCAGTGTGGTTCCCTATTTACCTGATGAGGTAAGAGGCGTACAGGGCAGAAAGGGGTTCTAAAAAAAAACCATCGTCTAGAAAGGTGGCCTACAAACCCCATCCTTCTGGATTTTAAAGGGGAAATCACTACAAAATAAATCATGAACTGGTGGTGGTCAGTATCTTGGGAAAATCATTTTTTCTTTTTTTTTAAAAAAACGTGGCTATCAGTTAACATCCCAGGTAATCTGGAGCTACCGGGTTTACACAGTTAGAGCAGACAGGATGCAATTACCTGGGGAAAAAGAAAGAAGGGGCAATCGCTCTCTATGTAAATACAAGGTGGTGCAACTCTGGACATAAAAATTTACTCCCCACTTGCTGCGGAACCAAACTTTTGGCTTCGTTTCGCCCCAAATTTTCCCCAGGGGTTTGGACCGTTTGTTGTCTTTTTACACCCCCTAGCACAGTTAGAGCAACGGGAATGCAATTACCTGGGGAAAAAGAAAGAAGGAGCAATGCTCTCTTTCAATAAAGGGGGTGCAACTCTGGACATCAAATTTTACAATCTCCACTTGCTGAAAGGACCCGAACTGTTGGCTGTCGTTTACGTCCCTATTACTTTCCCCAAGAGTTTGGACACGTGATTTTTTATTGTTTCCCCCTTGGGACGTGGAATGGAGTGATGTCTTTCCCGCGGTTCTAAGTTAAAACCCAGCCCCCTGGGCCGGAAATTTTGGAGATTTTAAACCTTAGCGCTGGAAAAAAATTACCTGCCTTCTCCCATCGTCCTGAACACTGGGGGGAAAAAGGGTTCGACCTCCCCACTGAAATGTTAAAGGCCCCAACAGCGCCATTTACTCCCTCATTGGGAAGCAGATCTAACCGGGTTCTGTTTGCCTCCACAAACCAGAGTGAACCCAACCACAACCACACAATCATTCAGGAAGTCCCTGAGACAGAGCAGGCTCTGAGAACTGTTTTGGAACATGGTGGGATGTCCTGCAGGGTCACATGGTAAAGTTTTGAGGAGGTTGTTGACTGCACTGTCATCAACCTGTATCCCTTGTATTTCCAATAAAAAACATGCTTCTACAACCATGGATTAAAAGTGACATCAAAAAACTTTTTTAAACCAGAAGAAAAAAACCTTTTAAAGGTGGTGATCGCTGAGCTCAAAGGGCAGAAGGAACTCGAGTTCGCTCAAGGGGCCCAAAAGGGCAGTCAGGGAAAACTGAAGAAATTGCAGAATAACAGCATGAAGGAAGTGTGGGGTGGGTGGATTATCCCGGCTGCAGATCAAAACAGGGTCCACCATCGAGATACATGGAAGGCAAACCAAATGAAAAACCTTTTGGTTTGAACCCCCAACCCTCTCACCCAGGTACTGCATCCTCTAACCATCCTTCTCGATACCAGCATGGGGGATATCCCCCCCCTGCAATTTCAAGGGGCCCGGTGAGCAAAGGGTGAGGAGACTTTGTGCCAACAAACGCGGGGCAGATGGAGTATCCCCCGCTTGAAGGCCTGTGGGGTGGAACTGGGGGGTCCTCTACAGGCATCTTCAACCTGGCCTGGAACAGGCAGTGGCGTAGTGTGGGTGTCGCCGGGAGGGGGGAAAATTTTCGCCCCCTTATTTTTTTTTTAATTTAAAACAAAATATACAGTAATTCTTTGCCCCCCTAAAAAACCCCCAGGCTGCCCCCCCGCCCCACTCCTCCCACGGGGGAAAAAGGGGGAGTCCGAGACTTTTGGGAAAACATCTTGCATCACCCCAGTCCCAAGGTATCCGTCCTAGTAGGCTGAATGACTTTTGGGCCCGTTGCTCTGGCGTCACATGTGTAAGACCATGGAGTGGGTGCTGCTTCACCACCTGGACAGGTCTGCCAGCCCTTGACCCTCTCGGTTCATACAAGGAAAAAGGTGGGGGCGGAGGATGCCATCATCTTTTAACCAAACTCTCTCCCCACCTGGAAAAGGGGCAGTGGTGCTGTAAAATTATGTTTCTGGACCTCAACCCCTTTAACACCACCCAACCTCTGCTCCTTAGGAACAAATGATGAGGGGGTAGACTCACACCCTGGTGGCATGGATCATGGACTATCTTACAGACAGACCACAGTAGGGCCCCCGGGGAACGGGGGTCTGACATGGTGGTCACCCCGGGGCCCAAGGACTGGACTTTCTCGGTCCTGTTGAAAACATCAGATTTAAAAAATTTCAGTCCTGCCCTTTAAAAAGTTTTCTGCGACACTTTTGTGGCTGCATCAGGGTGGGCAGGGGGGTATAGGCTAATAAAAGACTTTGTTAAATGTGCGATTCAAACCCTTACACTAAACCACAAGACCAAGGAACTGTTGGTGGGATTTGGGGCCCCAGGCCCTCATGGACCCGTGATCATAAAGGGTGACTGGGGCAGAAGGTACAGACCGATAAATACCTGGGAGTGCAGCTGGATGATAAATTGGACTGGACTGCCAATACGATCTCTTTTAAGGAAGGTCAGGCTGACTATACTTATTAGAAGGTTGGCGCCCTTAACATCTCAATAAGATCATTGGTTAAATGCTAAAATTATTCAATTATTGTCTGTTTTTACCCTTTACTTTTTAATTTAATTTTTTTTTTTGTATCGTATGCCTGCTGGATTTTTATTTCCTTGGGTTTAAATTTTTTCATTTTTAAATAGTTTTTTACCCTATCTGTCTATCTATCTAGTTGTGGTGGCCCTGCATAATTTTGTGTCCAGTCCTGCTCATAATGGGGCCCACATCTCGACCCCCGTGACTTTTCTGGGCCCCAAAGCTTTCTTCTGGACTCTTGCTGTGTTGTTCCCCCCTCCCCTTTCTCCCCCACTTCTCTGTTTTTTAGGTCAGCTTGCTCTTTGACGTTAAGCCCTGGCTTTGGTCTTGCTGAATTACTCTCCAATTTTTTTTGTTAAATATTTTTTTTGAGCAAGTGGTCACAAAAGCTAACGGTGAAAAAAACACCCCCAAACCCTTGGGGTGGATCGGGGATTCCCCTTTTAATTAATTTGTCCTGTCAGATGGACCTTTTTGATGTATTTGTCTAAAAGTCTTGTTTTTGTCTGGGCTAGACTAAAAGTGGACTTTTGTGCAAAATATTTTGCTTTCTTCAAATTGGGAAATTTAATGGTGAAATAACAACCTAGCGACAACTTTATATTTTTAATATTTATTTCATTTTTTTAATAAAGGTAAAAGAAATTGTGAACAATGTTTAATTTTAAAAGGTTAAGTAAAAATGAAACCCCAAATTCTGTTTTGGAATATTCCCCCGAAAATCTTAGGCGGTGGTGGGGCAGGGGAAAGTTTAATCAGGTCACCAAAAGGATGGGAAAAAGGGGTCAAAAAGACTCTAGGGTTCAGTATGATGGTGGACTACTGATGGATGATGAAAAAAATGGACAAAAGGGCAAAAGCAAAACAAACAAACAAACTAAGTGGGCCAACTAGAAGTTTTTTGGACCTGATTTCTAAGTTTAAAATTTCAAACGGGTTCAAAAAGGGTTTTTACTCTAAACAAATTGAATAAAAAATGAATCAATGATTTGGGGATGCAAATTCAATATTTTTTTGTAATAGACGTACAAGACAGATCAACGTTTATCAGTAAATGTATCATTTAAAGGAAAATATTTGATTCAAAATTTCCCCGGTGTCAAAAACCCAAAAAATTGGGACAAAATGCAAAAGCGCTGGAAAAAAATTTGAGCATACGAAAACTGGAAGACCAATCACTAATTAATCAATTTGGGAACATGATTGGGTATAAAAGAGCTTCTCAGGTGGGGGTTCTCTCAAAGCCAAGATGGGTGAGGATACCAATTCCCCCAATGTTGGCAGAAAAATAGTGGGGCAATATCAGAAAGGGGTTTGTACAAAAACTTTGCATCTATCATCATCAACTGTCATAACATCATCGAGTTAAAAATCTGGAACAATTTTGTCGTAAGGGTCGGCGTAAAACCATCGGATCCCGTGATCCCGGGCCCTCGACACTGCACCACAAACAGGGTTCTGTAAAAAATCACAGAATGGGCTCAGGGCCCGAAACCATTGTCAGTGAAAACAATCCACCCCTCCATCCCCCTTGCCAGCGGCCCCAGTGCAAAAAAAAAAACACAAGCAAGATCCACAAGCTCAGGCTTTTCACTGGGCCCGGTCATTTAAAATGGTGTGTGGCAAAATGGAAGACTTTTTTGGTCAGGCAGTCCCATTCAAAGTTTTTTTGGGAAAACGGGGAAACCATGTCATCCCCGGGCCAAAAGGACAAGGAAAAAGAAGTTTTATCAACCTCAATTCAAGCCCATCTCTGATGGTAGGGGGTTCATAGTCGTGTGGGATGGGCAGCTTCATGTCTGGAAAAGGGCCCCCAATGCAGAAAAATATATTCAGGTTCCCAGAACAACAATTCCCCTCCCGCGTCTTCTTTCAGGAAAACCCCGCATTTTCAACAAGATAATCCAGACCCATTTGCATCAATCACCAAAACATGCTGGAGAAGGATCCGGGGGACTGAAATGGATCTCGTCCCGATCTTTCACCTATAGGGGCATTTGGGCATCATAAAGGGAAGGTCGACAAAAGGCCCCAAAACAATTGAACGTTAGAGGCCTGTATTGCAAAAATGGGGGACATTCCTATTTCTAAATTTGGGAAAATGGGCTCCTCGGTCCCCAGCTCTGTTTGGGGTTGAAGAAAAAGGGGGATGCCACACAGTGGTGAAAATGTTGTGTCCCCCTTTTTTTGGGGTTTGTTCCCCAAAATTTTGAATAACATATTTTCCCTTAAAATGATACATTTTCTCAGTTTAAACTTTTGTTCCATGATTTTATGTTCTATTCTAAATTTAAAATTTAGAAGTTGGCACCCCCACATCTTTTGCATTCAGTTTTCATTCCGCTTTGTATAGTTCCCTTTTTTGGAACCCGGTTTGTTTTTTTAGAACAATATGTATGCATCAATAATTAGTCATGATGAAACCATCTAATTTTTATTGTGTTTATGAATCCCAATTAAAATATCTATTTACAATAAAATTCTGGATTAAATAATCAGGAACATCTAAAAAAACAAATGAAACTCAGCATTGATGAAATATTAACATGGGTATAAGGGACTGCCTTTAACATATTTAAATACTAGTATATTTTAATGCAAACTTCCCAGACTTAGTTATTAAATTTCTCACTGACCAAAACAAATTTCTAGTTTGCAACAACTTAATTAAATGGGTTTTTGATTCCAATTGAAAGAAGAGCTCATGTGGAATAAAACCCATCAATGGTGGCACCCACTAGGCTGGATCGGAAACTCTGATCCACTAAATCTGATACAATGCCCTCCTCTGTCATCCTAATGAGTCTACACAAACCCAGACTACAATCCGTCCTGCCAGCTAAAGCGACCTTAAAAAAGGTGCTAGTAGCCCAATCAGAAACCCGTTGGCTGAAAAGTAACGTGGAAAATTTACATCATAAAAAGGGAGCAAAAACAGAGGTGCATGAGCGTCGAAGTCTTATGAGTAAAAACAATGGCAAACCGTTTTAACATTTAACTCCTTTATTATATGATTATTCAATATGTTGATATCATGAGCTTTAAATCTGAAATCAGCACTTGAAATTTGTATAGAGCTTCTCAAATTTGATCTCACACTTTTAAGTTTGATAATGGGGCTGTTACAATTTGATATCGTGCTTTTAAAATTGGATATAAAGTTTGTCATTTTTATATCACGTTTTAAATTTGATATCACACTTTTAAAATATATATTCATCTTTGGACAATGGATACCAAGATTTTCCCAAAAAGGATGCCAACATTTCAATGTTGATATTAAGCTTTAAAATTTGATATCAAGTTTGAAATGTAGATATCAGATTTTAAAAACCAAAAATCAAATTAAAACAATATCAAATTTCAAACTTCAATACTATCTCAACAGCTCAATATCAAATTTTTAATGTGTGATTTAAAACCTTGATATCAACTCATTTAGAGTGGTATTATTTTTCTATTTCTCTGTCATCCGAGGTATCCTACATTTCCTCAACCCAAGGAGGTTCCGTTAAGTTTTACAAGCATATATAATGATGAGTGGTGGAATAAGGGCTCTAGAAACAGAAAAGACAGCTATATATTCATCCAAGCTTAGAAGGCATGATGTTGAGGCTCAAGGTACAGCCTTGAGCTCTAGGACTCAAACCATCTGAGAGCAGTCCCAGTGATGCCAGTGTTAGAGGTGGCCAGAAGGATGGCGTGGTTGACTGTGTCAAAAGCAGAGGAGAGATCTAGCAAGATCAGAATGATGACATGTTGGTAGCTCTAGCAAGTCATAGCTGGTGAGCCACAATCAGTCAAGTGGTTTCTCTTGAAACTGGACTGGTTGTATCCATTCTGTACAAGGAAGGAAGAGACCTGGTTAGAAATGGCACATTCAAGTGTTTTGGAAAGGAGAGAGACAGGCCTGTGAATTGTTTACTAGGGATGGATCAGTGTTGATTTTGAGAGTGGGGTTATCACAGTGTATTTGAAGATGGTAGAAAATGTGCCTGAGCTTTGTGAGTGTACTAATGATGTGTGTAATTACAGGAATGAGTGGGGGATATGGCCAGAAGGAAATGTGATGGGATAGGGCAGAGTGAACATGTACTGGGGTTATTGGAATAAGGTCAAATACCATTGGCACGGTGGATAGAATGTAATAATGTTGGGTGTTGTTTGGATGGAGGCATAAAGGCTGGCAGCAAGGGTGAAACTGACTGCTGATACAATACAATATATTTTTTCTATGCCCAAAATCACAAAAGTGCTGCAATGGGCTTTACAGGCCCTGCCTCTTGACAGCCCCAGCTTTGACTCTCGAAGACAAGGAAAAACTCCCAAAAAAACAAAATCCTTGTAGGGATAAAATGAAAGAAACCTCTTGAAAGGCAGTTCAAAGGTGGGTGTCAAAAGAAGGAGCGTCAATACAATACAATACAATACAATACACAGAACAGAACAAATCCTCAATACAGTTTAAAAAATAAAAAATGTACAAGTATGAGGTAGGAATTTAACAGTAGATTATATCACATAATATGATTTGGATTTGTTTAGGTCCTAGCAAAACCTCAGCCATCAAGCTGCCTCCCCATTTGGCCATTCCACAGTTGAGTCAGCACTGGGCCAGCCAATCCAATGAAGGACCCCTCCTGCAATCTTCCATCATGGATGACTTTACCTTAGGCAGGCAACACAACTTGGCAGGTGGGCATGGTCATTTTGTTTGGCAATTTAAAAAAAAATTAGACTGCCTGTTGAAGACTTTTGGAATTTAAAAGTGTTTACTTAGGTATTCTGTGCATTTAACTTTTGAAGAAACACTGCTGAATAAATATGCAAAACACATACAGTATGTGTTTTATTTTTGTTAACTATTAATTTTCAATAATTTAAGATTATATTGTTTAAAGTGACTGATAAAAGTCTAATCCGACTACAGGGACAGTGATGGAAACATTTTGTGCAAACATCATACAGAAAACCACAAATGCAAGGAACAAGTGAACAAGTAGTGAGGTGGACAAAGGGACTTTAGAGACCTTCAGAACTTAACTTGATGTAAATTTGGGAAAATTTGGTAAATAGGATGGGTGATCAAGATTGTTTTAATGTCTTTACATTATTTAATGTTGGTATGCAACTGTAAATTTACAGTAAATTACTGGCTACTGAGTTGCATTACTTTTTACAGTTGGCATAAAATACGTAGATTAATGTAATTGAAAATGGTTAATTATTGTAATTCAACAGTAACATATACTGCTACATCACAGTAATTTTCTGCCCAGTTTACTGTGAAGTCACAGTGTGGTATGGTAATTTTATTGTAATGTACTGTAATATGATACAGTATAATACTGTAAAAAGTAATGCAACTAGTAGCAGTAATTTACTGTAAATTTACAGTCAGTTTTTTACAGTGTATGCTTACAAAATAAAGTAAACTCTGCATGCAGCGAAATTTACTTCTCCAGCTAGATTCTATGCTCAGAACAATCAACCCCTTCACTAAATCATACAAACACATGCATGAAATGGCTCAGTCCAATCCAACAGCATCAGTACGAATGGTTTTAAAAGGAAAACCCTAGGCAGGATTTACGACGATACAATGCCCGACATGTCACACCGATGTTTTTGTTGGAAGATGGCGAACCCCTGCTGAAAGGGATATTTGCATCTATCCAGAGGCAACTCCTGTAAACAGATTTCCACACTCAATATGAATTGCAATCGTTTCCCCACTTTTATACCCTTATGGAAAGGGAATGCTGGCACAAAGATTTACAACATGCTCCCGTTAAAGACAGAATCAGGCTTACTCAATGCCAATTTTATGCGTACAGATTATCAATGAGAAATGCATTTTAGTATTTTGCACTCCAGCGGCAAACTATTCCACAAGTACGTCGTAGATGCGTATGTTAACACAGAAGGCACGTGTCTCAGCTATCTCAGATTACATCAACAAGATCTGCGCATGGAACAATACAAAGGACTATCAGGCGCACGAAGCAAGGCTGAAAATAACAACGTACGTGTAGGAAAATTGATCATATTACCGTCCACATTTGCAGGAAGTCCAAGAACAAAACTATCAGGATGCCATGGCCATAGTACGTAAATTCTGAAAGCCTGATTTATTTATCAAAATGTATTGACCAATTATCAATGAGTACACAGCTTATTTGAAACCAATATTCTCAGACATGTTATCTCAAGTCAGGTAAATACAAACATCCTCCAAGGAAGAGCAGCACTGATTCGGGGCTGCTCCGCTGTTCATTCATTAGCCTGGATAAGTGAGCATCTGGCGAACTAAGGAAGAAAAACTTCATCAGGGCCAAATGGAAATGCTGGTATAGTGCCGGTCTTTCGAGGAGTGGACACGATTTGAAACAAAAGGACAGGTGCGTACTTTTGCTTTCAGAAAATGGTGACCGCCGCTGTAAAGGATCTTCACGTGAAAATTCGGGATAGGAGACGCTTTGTTTCCTGAGATGCATCGCACTAAAAGTGTTATTCCCATTCATTTTTTACCTGTGTGCGCCGTTTCGCGTTTTGATTTTGCCTAAAAATCGTCCCCATCAGTAGTGTACATGCGCAGACGATTACTCTTAAACACGTGCACTCATCGCTTATTGCTGTGTTCATTTCGTTGTGAAGGTTGATGTGTCTTTGAAAGCCTGTAATATTTTTAAAGGATATGGTACACACACAAAATGTTTATTTTTTTCTTATCGTCCATTTTTTTGTAGTCACTTTGCCACTTTCTGTAGTCCAAGAGACAAAGGCCATGTCTGTCCTTGCTCACTTTATTTAGGACTTTACAGATTGGCGTCGCACTGACCGTGTATTTTAAATTAGATGTCTGGCAAGTGGGATTGACCTCGGCGTGATAAACGTCGACTGAGGGAATGGACATGCGTTCTCGGTTTTCGCATCACCATTATGGGTCTGTTCGTCCTGCGTGGGCTTTTCCTGAGCGCGTGAATTAGTGCAATGGACCTCAGATATTACTTTAAAAGAAATAAAAAACAAACAAACAAACGAAGGAGCACTTATGGAAATTGAAGAACTGATTTAATATAACTGTTAGAAAGTTTTCTTTAAAAGTGTGGATCTCAGGACATTGAACAAATTGAGTGTGGTGGGATGGGAGTATGGGGATGGCTTGTAATAAAACATCAGGTGATATCAATGAAAAACGAAGACATTTAGTAGGCAGACAGACAAAGCAAATAATCAGTCAGATTCGGCAGTGTCTCTCTAGATGCGTCCTTTTGTTCTTTAACAAGGTGTATGTTGTTTTGTTATAAGCCTCAAAGCCACATAGCGGCTATGTCAACTAGAAACCAGAGTTTGTGTAGTTACTGTATCGTGAAGTGACCTTTTGAACTGCTCTTACTTAAAAAAAAAAAATTAATAATAATCAATACATAGATGGATTTGGTCACTGGAACACAAAATAGTAGAGATCGTCTTGAGACAGAGGAAGCTCTGAATTGTGTCATTACTACTAGACTGCTTTAATAATAGCATTTTAATTGCTTATTTCATTGTTGTGCTTTTATAAATACTATCTACGTTTCTATTATAAATTTGAGTCTTAAAAGTTTGGGGAGGTAGTGGGGTGTCACCATAGGGGTTTCATTAAGGACTGTGAGACACGAGCCTGCAATGAAATAACAAACCTGTTAAAAGTCTCAAAACTTGCTGCTAGGATGAAGATCAAACTGCAGTTTAACCCCAAAGTCCCCTTCCCCCCCTCTCCCTTTCCCCTGAAGCCAATGGTCACCTGGGGGTATAATGTCAAAGCTTCTGTAAAAATTTCCGAGTTTGATTGATGGGTTAAACCCCCTTTTGAAGACCGGAAATCACCCCACCCACCATCTTTGTTAGTTGCCTTGGATACCTTTCAAATTCCTCCCCCCCCGGACTTCCCCGTCATGGGGCAATGCGGTGGAAGCAGGGGGGTTGGGGGGTTTTAGGAGGTGGGGGCGCCATCAAATTCCCTTGACGTTTCCCGGGGAAAAAATGGCTGGGCTAAATCAACAAACAACCGGTGGTTGGGGTGGGGACTTTCCCTTTATTAATCAAAGGGGCCCCCGGGTCAAAAATCATCAAGGGGCAACAAAAAAACTTTTTGGGGGGGGACTTCCGAAAGGTCATCAAGGTCAATAACAACAGATTTTGGGGGGGGCGGGGCTTCCCGGGCTTCGATTAAAGGGGCGGGGTTTAATCCATCAACCCTTTTAAAACGAAAACCCAGTCCCCACCCCACGTTTTTCCGAGAAAAAAATCCCCCCCCCCGGTTTTTTTGCCGATGACATAGTATTGATTAAAAAAGGGAAATCCCCACCTTTTTTTTGACCTTTTGCCCCCCATCTTTTTTCCCCCGACTTGGGGAATTTTTGGCCCCCCCCCCCCCGCCCCCCCCCCCCGGCCCCCCTCATTGCCCCCCGCCTAAGGGGGTTTAAACATTAAGGGTCCAGGCCCCCCCTTGAAACCCCTCACCACCCCACCCCGGCCCCCCCCTTTAAAAAACAGGTTCGGCATGCCGCGGTCCCCGGACAAATTCAGGCATTTCCCATCCAACCCAGCTGAATGGCCCGCCTGCCTCACTGCACCAGATTCCCCTTCTTCCCGGGGCATACACTACAGGCTCCGTTGGGGATCTAACTTTGGGGTTTCCCCCAATACTTTGGTAAGAATCCTTTTCTATGAAAATTTTTTAAAAATCTATCTATCTAATCGTTGCTATTTATTTTAAACTCCCCTTTTATTTTTTCTAAAAAACAGCCTTTTTATCTCCGGAAAAACCTTTTCAGACAGGCTCTGAGTTTAAACATTCAGGCGCCGAAAAAAACAACAGTCAGCTTTTAGTCAGGTTTGCTTATAGTTCAAAACGTTAAAAACAAGCTGCCCGCCCCCTCCGCCTGCTTTTACGTCCCCCCGGGATCCCATGGATTCCCCAAAAAACCGAAAAATCTTTCTCTCTGTTCACAGGTCGGGGCGTTAGGCCTCAGTGCATGCCCCAAGGGGGGAGCTGGTTGGTTCCCCCCCTCCCCGACGGGTCCCGCTGATTCAGTCAGGCGCGCAGGCTTGTCAACAGCTGGAAGCCCCCGTTTTTCCCTTCCCAAGACGCATGGGTCTTTTTAAAGTTAAAACTTTCCCCTGATAACGTTGTTTCATGATAACATTCGCTATAAGACCCTTTAAAAAAATTAATATATTTATAATTTTATTAAAATCGATCTAAAACCAACCCTTTTTTTTCCCTTTTCCTCCCCCCTGAAAAGGCGTTTGTTTTCGTTTGAAACCTTAATCAGGCGGATTCTCGGCTGGTTTTGGGGAATCGGGGGCACTTCCGCAGTTGGCTGGCTCAGGACGTTGATGACCTTTAACCTCAGCAAAACAGAATCGTCTTTTAATCCTCCAGTTACAACGGTCTATTAATCAAATTCGGATAACCCTTTTTTGGCAAAATTTTTTAAAGGTGAAAGGTCTTGCGGGGAAAACGTCAATGTTTTAAAAAATCCATTAACCCAAAATTCCCACTTTTTGGGGTCCGCCGTTGCCCAGACACGGACGGCTTATACGGATGTCCGATTAAAATGATTGGGGACATTCCAAAAACCACTTTTTGGGGTTTTAAAGTGTTCAGCTGGTCATTTTTCACAGGCCCTTAATCGAAAAAGGGCACCGAATCTCGGAAACATCAGGATGTATGGCTTTTTTGATTATTATATCAAACAAATGTTTTTAAAAAAGGATGGATGAACCCTTATTTTTATTCTTAATAAAATTTCAAATTTATTACCAATGCGTGGTGCTTGCGCGCCTCGGGCTTGAACCCTGGCCGGGATAATATAAGATTAGCATTTATATCCATCTATCTGCGTGTACCGGGGTTTAAAGTACAAATTCCTAGGACTGAAAACAAACAATATTAAGGCTTTTTTTCAAAAACCGAAAGCTTTACAATTCAAGTAGTTTTTGTCTGGCCGTCTGAAAATTTCAAGGACAAAAGCCTAAGCTGCATATAACCAACTGTTAAAGTCTCAACTTCTGGGCATGGGATCTAAAGCAGGCGAACCCAGGTCGACGTTGTGTACTCCATCTGCTTACAAGGCCGTGAGTAAGAGTAAGTCAGTAGGTTCTGAAAATTACCAGTTTTTTAAACCCCCTCTTTACGAAACGGCCGCCCCCCCATCTGTTTTAGGCCCGGGTTTGGATTTCCCCCAAACCCCCCCCCAATGGGGGCCCAAAAGGGGGGGGGGGGGGGGGGAAAAAATAACTTTAATTTTAAAAAAGGGGGGGTAAAAAAACCCGGGGGGGGGGGGACCCCGGGTTTTAAAAGGGGATAAAAAAAAAAAAACCCGGGGGGAAGGTTTAAAACCCGGGGGGGGAAAAATTTTCCCAAACTTTTAAAATTTTTTGGGGGCCCCCTTTTTCCTTCAAAAACCAAAAAAATTTCCCCCCCGAACACCGGCTTTCGGGCCCCCAAAAAGGCCCCCCCAAATTTTTTTTCCAAACCCCTTATTTTTTAAACCGGGGGGGAAATTTTTTCCTTTTTTCCCCCCCGGGTTCCTTGATTTTTTTCCCCGCAACCAGGTTTCCTCCTTTAAATCCTTTTAAACCTTTTTTTTCCAAAAGCAACTGATTCGAAATTCAGAAGGCCCCCCCGGAAAAAGTTTACCCCCCCTTGGAAAAAAGGAAAAAACCCCCTTTCAAATTTTTTTTTTTTTAAAAAAATTTAAAAATCTTGAACAAAGAAAAAGCTCTTTGGGGAAAAAGGCCAAAACCCAAACCCAAAAATCCAGCTTTTCCCCAAAGGGGCCCCCTTTTTTTACGCCCCAAGGGGTTTTTTTAAAAAAAAGAAGGGGCCCAAAAAAGGGCTTTTTTAAAAACCCAAAAACCCCCGCCCAAATTTTTACTTCCCCCCCTTTTCCCCCCCCTTTTTTTTCGAAAGAATTTTAAAATTTTTTTTTAAAGGGGGGGGCCCCCAAATAACATACATTTCAACAATGAACCAAGAAAACGGTTTTTAGTAAAAAAAAAATTTTTTTAAAAAAAGGAAAAAGGGTATTTTAAGGGGAGAAAAAAATTTTTTTTTTAAAACCCCGTAAAAATTATTTTTTAGGTTTGAAAAGGGGTGTGTTTTAATTTTTCCTGTTTTTTTTTTGGGGGCCTTTTACAAGGAAACTCTGTAAATACCTTTCTTAAAGGAATTTAAAACAGGTTTCTAAGACAATTACTCACTTTTTTTTTGCTTAAAACTCACTTTTTTACACTAGCAAAAATTTATTTTCTTCACTCAAAAAAAAAATTTTTTTTAAAAAACCGGGGTTAACTGGGAAAAAATTTTCCCATTTTTTTTAAAAATTAAACAGAAAGCTCAATTATGATTTTTTTTTTGTCATGCTAGGGGCCCAGGGTAACCTTTTCCTTTTTCTCTCTTATGTAACCTTAACTTTTTCCCAAAAAAGTTCATACTTAAATTCCCGTTTAAATTGGTAATTAGACAAATGGCTCCATAACAGGCAAAAAAAAATATTATAGGTCAAATAAAAACCATTCCCAAAAACCTAACACCACACAACCTGGATTCTAGATTTTTTTTACCTGGGGAAAAACATTTTATAGTCGTAAAATGACCATTTTTAACTGAAAAAAAACATCTTTGAAAATTAAAACAAAAACATCTTTGAAGGAGATTTTAAAAAATGAAAAATCCGTTTCCAAAGAGTTCTCCCCTTTTTTGGGGGTTTTTTTGACGTCTCATTTTTAAAGTATAAGATATAAAGTCCCCCAAAGGAACTGGTGGAACGGAGCATCATTTTCTTATATCTTTTTTTTTTCGAACAAATTTTTTTAATTTTAATAGCCCCCTTTCTTTTTTTGAAAGTAACCACTATTACCAATATGTCCTTTTTTTAAATTAATGATATACCATAGATGCATTTTTATTTTAATTCAACTTTTATCCTTTATCTAATAATATTTATTTTTTTTAGTATCAGAATTTGTTCAAGTTATTTTTTTTTGTTCCCGGGGGTATTTTTTTTTTGTTCTTTTTTTCCCTCTTAGCACCTTTTTTCTTACCCCCAGGGAAAACCCCATTTGGGAAATCGGTTTGGGGATTATTTGAAAAAAACCCCTGTGGCACTTCAATAAATTTGATTTCCTTGGGTTTTTCACCGTTCTATTTTCCATTTTTTTTTTGTATTTATCTCTCTTTTTTCTAAACTTTATATTTTTTAATAGAAAACAGTTATTTTTCACTTTAATTTAAAAACCTTTTTTATCAACACTAATCACTTTGGTACTTAGGTGCTTTAAAAAATACAAAATTTTGAAATTCTTTAATGCTTGGTAAAGCCTTCCCTTTACTCAAAAAGAACCCCCGAAAATAAAATGGGTTTTATAGGTTATAGGGGCCTTTCACTCAGGCGGTTAAACAAATGGAAAGTTAGGCAAATCAGGATGGACATTTTTGTAAAAAGTTACATAATTTTTGTGTTTGCACAAGGTTAAAATTTACTAAAACTTTGTGGGTTTTTTCCCTTTTTAATTATCCCGGTTACATAGGACAGCTATCATTGAAAACTTTTTCCCCTCTTTTTTTGGAAAAACACCCCTTTTTTTGGGGATTCAGGGGGGAAAAGGGAAATTGTTTAAACTGTGATTCAGGCAAAATTCTCCAAAAGTCTTGGGCCCCTCGGGAAGGGGTTTTTGCAGGATCATGTCAGGGGGGGTTAAGCTAACTTTTATTCCCAAAAAGAACATTGACTCCCCCATATCACAAATATAAGTAGTAAAAACTAAAATTTAAAAAAAAAGGGTCCCCCCAAAATCACAGCAACTACAACAGAACCCCCTCGTTTTCTAGGTATTTACCCAAAAAACTGTATCTTTTACCATTTCCCGGTTTTGCAAAAGTTGGGAAAAACATTTTTAACATCTCTGTATGGGGCAAATTAACATGGGCGTTATTTTAGAATCATCGGTAAAAATGGTTTTGTTCCCCCTGATTCAGGAAGAACATTAAATAGGGAGTTTAGAATAAACTAACTTTAAGGACATTTATCCTAAATAAATAAATAAAGTTAATTATGAAATAATTACGAAAAAATTTTTAAAAAAGGGGGTTATTACAATTTAAAAAACTGCTTTGGTAAAAAAAACATTGAAGGGAAAAACCGAAAAAAAAAACCCTTTTTTGAAATAAAAATTTTTTGACAGAGTCTGGAAAAATTGAATATTCTTAAAAGGTTCATTTTTTAAAATTTAAAAAAGAAAAATTAAAAAAAAAAAAATTTAAAAAACCGTAAAACACAAAGTATCATTTAAATATCAATTTTTAAGTTTTATAAAAACCCGGGATCTATTTATAAGGATTAAAATTTAGTTATAAACAAAATGATGGTTGCTTTTTTGCTTTGAAATTAAAATAGTTTGATACCTTTTGATGAACAAACCTATACATTAATAACAAAAAATCGGATGTGGGGAATCTGGATCTCTTTTTTTTTTAACCGACGGGAAGTATACCACCTATATTGAAATGAACAAAGCGACATTAACTAAATAGATAAATTTAAAATTTTAAAATATGGCCTTCAACCCCTGAATCACCCCCTAAAAGGTCTTATTAATTTGAACTTCCTTTTGGGGGGGGTATGGAGTAAAGGGGGAAAAAAAAAAAATTTTCAAAGTTTTTCCTAAAGATTTTCCTTTTAAAAAAAAATTTTAAACCCAAAAAACTTAACCACCCAAACAAATTTTTAAAAAAAACAAAACAAAAAATTTTGCCATAAAAAAAACCAAAACCCCCCGGAAAAAAACCCGGTTTTTTGGGTTTTCCCAAAATTTTTCCTAGTTTTTGGGGCCCCCCCGGGGGCCAAAAAATTCCAAAAAACCCCCCAACGGAAAAAATTTTCCCCCCCCACCCCCGGGGGAAGTTCCCCCTTTTTCCCCGGGGTTTTTAAAATTTTTAAAAAAAAGGCCCCCCCCCCAGGTTTTAATTTCCCTTTTTTTCCCGGGCCCGGGAAAAAAAAATTTTTTGTTTCCTTTGGGGGGAAAAATTTGGGCCAAAACCCCCTCCCAAAAAATTTTAAAAAATCCCCAGGGGTAACCCATTTTTGTTTTCCAAATTTTTCCGGGCCCTAATGGGAATCCCTTCACGGGGAACCTTAACCCACTTTTAAAACAAACCCCGGGGGGGTAGTCTCCCTTTAAAAAGGGGCCCTGTTAAAAAAGGGCCTGGGTTTTAAGATTTGATTGGGTTTCCGGAAAAAAAAAGGGCCCTAAAAAACCGGGGGGGTTTAGCCAACCCCCAACAGGCCTGGGCTTTTTAACCCCCGTACACCAATGGGTTTTCCCCCTGGCCCCCCCCAAAAACCCGGTAAACATTTTTCTTTTTTCATTTTTTTTGTAAAAAGTTTAAAAAAAAGCATTTTTAGGTTAAAAATTTTAAACATGGGCGCGATTTTTAAAAAACCCTGAAATCCCAAATTTTTAAACCCATTTTTGGCCAAAAGGTTTTGGGGACCAGTTTAAAGGTTTTGGGAGAACGTGTCCAAAGAGTCCCGTTTTGCTGTTTAAATACGCTTTTTTGAATTGTTTTAAGGGGTTTTCCCCCTTTTTTTTTTTTTTTTTTTTGGCCCAAAAACCCTTTTTTTAAAAAATTTAACCCAAACCCCAATAGGGTGTTGAAAATTTTTCCCAAAAACCCGGCCTGGGGAAAAATTTTAAAAAACTACCCCCGGGGGCCTGGCCTTTTTTGGCAAAAATTTTTGATGGGCCCTTTTTGGCCCGAAAGTCCAAAAAAAAAACCCCCCGGATTGGTCTTTAATGTTATTCAAAAAAGGAAAAGCCCCCGACGCCCCATTTTTAAAAAAACCGGGGGGAATTTTTGAACTTGCCTTTTTTTTGGTTAAACCAAACAAAGGGGGGCCCCGTTTTGGCCAAAAAAGGAAGCCCAAAGCATTTTTTTGGGCCAACACCCGGGGTTCCCCCATTTAAGGAAGCCCTTTTTGGCGGGGGTTTTTTTAAAAACGGTTTTTTTAAAAATTTTTTTAAAAAACCCAAGACAGTCCCTTCTTTTAAAAGGTTTTTTTTCCGAAAAAGAAAATAAAAAAGGGGGGTTTTTGCATGAAAGTTTAAGTGAAGGTTTGTCGCATTTAACAAAGGGGTTAAAAACTTTTTTCCCCCCATTTTTTTTGTTTTTTAAAAAATAATTTTAAAAAGACCCGGTGTTTTACCTAAAAAATGAATCAAATGTTTTTTGGGTTTATTTTTTAAAAAATTTTTTTAATTTTTTAAGAAAAAAAATGAAAAGCAATTCGTATTCAATTTACATGTAAAAAGTTTTTTTTAAAAAAAAGGTTTTTTGGGGCCCCCACAAGTTTTTTACACACGCGCAAATTGTAAACCCCTTAAAAATTTTTTTAGAATTATTTCTAAAATTTTTAAATTTTTTTATTTTAAACCACCATTTTTCAATTCTAAAAAAATTTTTTAATTTTTTCCTAATGGGGGCCCCATTTTATTCCGAAGTTCAAAAAACCGCCCTTATTACCCTTATTTTTAAAAAATTTTTCCAACCTTTGCCCCCCGTAAGGGGGAAAAATACAATGAAAATTTCCCAAAAAGTGGTTCGGGAGGGTGATTTTGGGATCCCTTGTTTTGGGGGTTTAATTATTTTTTTAAATTTCCCCTTTGGGATTTAATTTGAATTTTTGGGTTTTTTTTAATTTAAAAGGGGCCACCCCGTTCTTTGGTTTTGCTGCAATTCCCCCCTAATACCCCTAAAAAAATTTTTACTTTTTTGACTTTAAACTTTTGATTAATCAAGTTTAAACAATTTCCCCTTTGAATGTCCAAAACGGGTGCTTTTTCCCGGGAAAAGGTTTTCTAAACCCGTTATGTCCCTGGTAAAAAAAAGGGGCCCCTTTTTTTTAAAATTTTAACCTGAAAAAATTTTTTTTTAAAAAAAACCCCGTTTGTTTTAAGTTAAATAATAACTTTTGGCCCTGTATGTACAGGCTCCTATAACCAATCCTTCTTTGGGCAACTGATAAATGGAACCCTCCAAATTAAAGTTTTAAAAGTTTTAACAAAGCACCTGAAAAAGGGAATGCTTTTAAAAAGGGTTTTTTTTAAAAAAAAATGTTTTTAAAAAAAAATTTATAAAGGAAAACCCTAATTTTAAACTGGCAAAAACTTGAATAAAAAGGAAAAACGCTTAATTTAAAATTTTTAAAAAACCCCCAACCGTGTTCCAAGGGGGGGCCCCCGGGGGCCCCAAAAAAAGGGAAGTTGAAAAAAAGAATAAAAAAAATCATTGAAAAAAAAAAAATTAACACATTCGAATAAAAAAATTAAGAGTAAAAAAAATAAAAAAAATGCTCAGATAATTAATTTTAAAAAGGAAATTTAAGGGGTTATTTTAAAAAGAAGGGCCTGATTAAAGTTGAAAATGCTAAAAAAAAAAAAATTTTAAAAAAAATGACTCCCACCTTTAGGGTTTTTAACTTTTATTTTAAAAAGGTGTAAAAAATGCGGAAAAATGGGAATTTTTAAACGGGATTTTTTATTAAAAAAAAACCCAAAGATCAGAGTTATTTTAAAATCTTTTTCAAAAAAGGGTATTTTAGGAACAAAAAATTTTTTTTTTTTTTCCCCTAAAAAAATTCCCAAAATTTTGGGGCTTTTGGGTTTTTTTTTTTTGTATTTGACCTATTTTCCTTTTCCCTGTTAGGGACTCACTCTGTCTAAACCAAATTTCGGGGGGGGAAGTGATGAACTTTTGGAAAATTGTGTTAATCACATAAGAGGTTAAAGGGCCCAATGCCCCCGGACCCCGCATGAAAAAAAAAAAAATTTGGTTTTTTTTAATTTTTTAAAAAAAAAAAAAATTTTTCCGTTATCACCGGTTAAAAAATAATTTTTGTTTTTGAACAGAAAAATTTTTAGTGAAAAAACAGGATCTTTCTGCCCCCTGGGGGGTAATTTTTTAAAGGGGAAACCCCTTTTTAAATCCCCCTTTAAAACCAAGGGATTTTTTTTTGCAAAAAGGCTCATGTTATGAAATATCTGGAAAAAAATTAAAATATCCTGCCCCAAAAATAAAACACCGTGGGAAATTTCCGGAGTGGGGAATTTTAAAAAAAAATTATATTCCCGTTTAAAAAACCCCGGCCTTTTGGCCTTTGTATTAAAAAAAATTACTTTCATTTGGGAAAAGAATAAACATTCCTTTTGCATTGCTTCCTTGTTTCCCTTCCCTTTTTTGGGGGCGTTCCAAAGGTTGAAAAAATGAAGTTTAAAAGAAAGTTTCGTTCCCAACTTTTTAAAAAATGCGACCCCGGGCAACTTCCCGCTCAGGATTAAAATTTGCATTGGGGCCTTTTTAGTAGTTCAATATTTACATACCCATTTTTTTCGGGGCCCTTTTCCGCCAACCCAGAAAGAGGCCTTTTGAACCCCCGGAAAAAAAACTTATTTTAAAAACCCCGGTTTAAAAAATTTTGTTTGTTCGTCCTGAATTGCTTTTCGTCACCGCGGATAGGGAAATCTCATCTTTTAATATACGGTATGCTTAACGGTGCCCCAAAACCCCCCCTTTGGAAAAAAGGAAATTTTTCATAAAATAAAATAAAGGTTCATCCCTCCGTTTTCAAAACATCTGTTTCGGTTTTTTCAAAAAAAACGCTACCTATCCATGTTTGGCAGAGGTTTTTCGTAAACGCCGGGAAACCGGAAAACTTTATAACCCAAAAGGGGTGTTTTTGAATATTTTAATCGGGTTTCCCATAAAGCCTTTTTTCCGGGTCAGCCCCTTTTTTGAGTAAAAGGGAAAATTTGGAATGATTTGTTTTTTAACAATTTAAAAACCTTTTCAAAATTTTTTTCCGGGCCAAAAGGGGTTATCCGGGGAAAAAGTTTTAAATGGGAATTTTTAAACGACCCTTCGTTTTTGAAAAGGGGGATCAACGCCCGGACCAAGCGGAAGCCCCATTAAAGACCGCCCCAGAATCCCTCTGTTAAAATTAAACGAAAAAAAACCCCCATGAGGGGGGGATTAGGTAAAAAGGGTTTTTTGGGGTCGTTTTAAAATTTTAAAAAATTTTTAAAATAATTCCCAAATTTTGAACGCGAATTTTGGGGTTTTTTTTAAGGTTTTTCTGTTTGGTTTTGTTCATGGCCCAAAAAATGGGAAAAAGGCTTACGCTCGCTGTTTAAAGCCCCGGGGCGCCCGAAAGAATCACGCGGGAGGGGGAGGGTTTAAAAAGCTCCCCCGGGCCGGGCAACTGCGCCCGAATTGTGAAAAGGAGGACCCGGGTTTTAAAAACCAAGGGGGCGGGGACGCAAAACCCCCGAGGGGGGGCAGCCATTTCCCTGTTTGAACTGCCAAACGGGGCCGTTTTTCTTTTGCGCTGAATCAAACCAGGCCCGTAAAAGGGGTTTTGGGAATGGGAAGGAAAAGGTGTTTTGTTTTGATAAAAAAACAAGGGGGTTTAAAAGAAAAGAAAAAGATGGTTTTTTTTGCAAAAAAGGGGTTCTTTTAAAGCAATTGGCAGGAAGGGGGGTCGGGCCGAAAGGATTTCCCGGAAGAAGGGAAAAAGGCGCGTGAGCAAACACATTCATCAAGGGTGAAATGCCGAATTTGAGGGGCCCGGACACCCAAGCGAAAGGGGGGGGGGGAATTTTTGGTGGGGGGTTCGGGGGCCCGGACCCGGCATTTTGAACCCCCTTTCGTGGGGGTGAGGGGGCCGCAGGGGGGGGGGTGGTGGGGTTCAAAGGGGGGTGGGGCAGCATCAAACCCGACTTTCTGGGGGAAAAAGATGGTTGGTCCAAAAACCGGTGGTTGGGGGGGACCCCCATTAATAACGGGCCCGATCAAGGGCATCCAAAGGGCAACAAAAAAACCTGGTGGGGAGGGTTTTGGGGCATGGGCCAACGATGGTGGGGGGGGCGGACTTCCCTGATTGGGGGGTTTTAATTTAAACCTCAAACTGGTTAAAATTTTGAAAACCCCCTGACATTTACTTTTCACCCCCCCTCCGGCCCGCCGACAGTATATATTGGCCCCCAAATTTTGTGGTTCTTTTCTTGTGGAAAATTTCCCCTCGGGGGGGACAGATGTTTTGGAAGCCAAAAGGGGCATTATAAAAAAGATGGATAGGAATCATATAATGAATTTGGGTAAGGTGTATTATATGTGGCTTTTACCCATTTCCAGGCTAGGGCCAACCAGTGAAGATTGTGTGACTTTTTTTTCTTTCTCTGACACTGTTTAGAGTTCCCTAGTTCATGTTCAGAAAAAAGCATGTTTTAAAAAAATTTTTGATTCTGGGCGGTCTGTGCTTGCCATAGGGACACAGGCCCCCCATGGAGTATCATTTACCTGAATTTGCATTTTTCCCCTTTTGCAACAATTAACGGTGACTGACGTTCTGGGTTGTGATTCACAAAAATTTTTTTAAATTTAAAATTAAATTATTTTTTTTTTGTATGTGTAAAAGACGTGAGTTTAAAGTGACATCCCGGCATAGCCAATAATTTGGGGGAGATGACTTTTCAGGTGAAAAAAAGGGTGGAAAAGAACCGTTCTTGGGGGGGGCGAAAAAGGAGGGGAAGAACAGAAAATGTTTTAAAATGTTAATTTCAAAAATTTTTTTTCTTCCAAAATGCAGAATTTTAAGCAAATTCAGCTTGGTTCTCTTGTTTTTTCATTGATTTCTCAACGCTTTTCCCCTTTAGTAAAAAATATTTTTTTAACCCGTTTTTCCCCCTTGTTCTCATTTTTTCTCCATACTTTTGATCAGGGGGCCCCCAACGCCAGATCTGCCAATTTGTTATAAAAACCCTTTTTTTAATTTTTTGTAATAATGTTTTGGGGTTTAAAACCGGGTTCCAAAGTTACTTTAAAAAAATAAAAATGAAACGATTGGAGGTGCCAACTTTTAATATTTTTTTCGAAAAACATAAATCACGGGGCAAAGTTTAAACTGGGAAAAAAGTTCATTTTCCGGAAAAAAAATGTTGATTCAGAAATTTTATTGCCAAACCCAAAAAATTGGGGGCCTTTACCACTTTTGGCATTTTCTTTTTCCCCTCAACAGCGCCGGGGCAGGAGCCAGTTCTCAAGTTTGAAATGGGTGCTCCCATTTTGTCTAATACAGGCCCCTAACTGTTCAATGTTTTGGGCTTTTTGCGACCCCCCTTTATGATCCAAATTTCTCATTAAAAATCTGGGTCAGACTGGCCTTTATGGATCCTTCCCCGCCATGATTTGTGATTGATGAATTTCTGCATTATCTTGTTGAAAAAAGGGGCTTCCGAAAAATGGCCTGGAGGGGGCATATTTGTTTTAGAACCGAAAATATTTTTTTGCATTGATGGGGTTTTGACATCAAGCTGCCCATCCCACCTTCAAACCCCATATCAAATCGGTTCCGAAAAGGGTTTATAACAACTTGGGGTTTTCCTTTCCCCTTTTGGGCCAGATTTAATTCCCCCCGTTTCAAAAAAAACTTTGAATGTGACTCGTCTGACCACAGAACAGTCTTCCATTTTGCCACACTCCATTTTAAATGATCCCTGGCCCAGTGACAACGCCTGAGCTTGTGGATCTTGCTTAGAAATGGCTTCTTCTTTGCACTGTAGAGTTTCAGCTGGCAGCGGATGGCACGGTGGATTGTGTTCACTGACAATGGTTTCTGGAAGTATTCCTGAGCCCATTCTGTGATTTCCTTTACAGTAGCATTCCTGTTTGTGGTGCAGTGTCATTTAAGGGCCGGAGATCACGGGCATCCAGTATGGTTTTACCTTGACCCTTACGCACAGAGATTGTTCCAGATTCTCTGAATCTTCGGATGATGTTATGCACAGTTGATGATGATAGATGCAAAGTCTTTGCAATTTTTACGGAACACCTTTCTGATATTGCTCCACTATCTTTCTGCGCAACATTGTGGGAATTGGTGATCCTCTACCCATCTTGGCTTCTGAGAGACACTGCCACTCTGAGAAGCTCTTTTTATACCCAATCATGTTGCCAATTGACCTAAGTAGTGTTTATTGGCCCTCTTGCTCTTCGCTATGCTCAAATTTCTTTTTCCAGCCTCTTATTGCTACTTGTCCCAACTTTTTTGGGATTTGTTGACACCGTGAAATTTTGAAGCAACATATTTTTCCTTTAAAATGATACATTTTACTCGGATTAAACGTTTGATCTGTCATCTACGTTCTATTACAAATAAAATATTGACATTTGCCATCTCCACATCATTGCATTCAGTTTTTATTCACAATTTGTTTAGTGTCCCAACTTTTTTGGAATCCGGTTTGTAATATAAAGAGCGCCTTATACACAGTATAACTCATTGTTTTGAAGTTGTAGTCCTGAAGATCATTAATTGCGTATATTCAATTTTTGTACATTATGACTCAGCCCTTTTTCAGGGACTGAGAATTGGAAGTTCATGAATTTTAATTTGGGTTTCTGCCTCGTTGTTGAGTGTTTGATGTTGATGCTGAGATATCTGTTAATCCTGTACTTTGGTGCTTGTTCTGTATGACCAAATACTCTGTGTTGATAGATCTTCATTTGATGTATTTTTATTTTTTACTGTCATTTTTCCTTTGACTTTTTTGCATTACTGATACTGGTAGCCCAACCCATTTTCAGGCACAGTGCCTTTCCCACTCTTCCTCCCATTTATTTGAATGCCATCTTGTTCCCCAGCTGATGCTCAGGTCTTTCACACCACTACTTTCCAAGGAACTCCAATTGTCTTTGCTTTTCTGTGTTCACTGCTTTCACACTCATTTCCATCACATTCCCTCTCTTATGGTCAGAAGAGACCCCATCTGTACTCCCTTTCCAAAACTCAGTCAGCAGATCCAAGCCAAGATCTTTCCCTCTTCCGACAGTCCCTTTCCCTCACTGCCACTTCTGACAGAGCCTCTTTTATTCTGTGTGACCCTCCATCACCAATTTCCATACTAAAACTGCCAGCGTTTAAGAGGGGTTTGATTGTAATGAGAGGTGAGGGATGACTGAATGAGTCGCATCTAATGTGCACGTTTATTTTTGCAGAAATTCTCATTTCTACTCTTCTCTGTTTACAGATCACAAAGAGGATGCTATTTCCACTGGTCTGACATGGAGAAGGCATACTCAGCTGTTGAAGGACCTCAACATGTGAAATATAAATGTGAAGAGGGGGTCTCTGAAGATGAGCAAGAAAAATATCACAGAATGCACTGGGGCCTCCTTTTGATGCATGGTATAGAGGTTGATGAAGAACAATGTAAATGGAGTTTTGAACATCTTGAACAGGAGAGCGTCTGCATTAACAAGCAGGAGGATTGTGATAGTGGACCCATGGACTTTACAGTAGACTCTGAGCTGCTGCCTTCCATCACTGATGTGCAGAAAAACCAAACTGTCAACAGCATAAAGGAAGAAGACCACAATTGTGAGTATGACTGGCAGCATTCTTATTCAGATGAAGAGGGTCTTGGATTGGGATTCACCCCCAGAAGACACTGCTCCCTACAGCAACATTCTGTCCATTTGAAGGTGGAATCTTTGGAATCTGACATTAAGTGGAAGGCCAAATCATCAGATTCAAGTCCTTCTGAAGAAGGTAGGTGCTAAAATGCAAGAATTATCCTGAGGCCCTGGGCTTATTGGTTTGACTTGACATGTACAGTGTTATCGTTATCATTGATCTCAGAATGCCAGGCTGGTATTGGTTTGTACATTTTGTGCCAACAAGTTAAATCATTCATTTCATGTGTTATAACTAATAAATCATTTTTATCCATGAAACTTCATCACCTTTACTTCACTTAAACACTAACATCACTTTTACTGTTGGAATCGCTTGTTAAAGCAAATTTTTAGGTTTAGTAAAACAAGTAAAAGTAAAC
>NW_024384712.1:0-2313 GCF_016835505.1 Polypterus senegalus
TTCCCTCTGAGCCTGAAATGAATCAGGGTGGATTGACGTTGTTTTGTTATGGACATTGCCTAGGGCTCTCATTTAAGACCATTAACCCAGTTCTTACACACACTTATTCAATGGGCTCCTGTTTAAAAAAATAAATAAATCACCTTCTAGTACCCGTAATTCATATCAGTGTTAACTCATTAGAAGTTAGCTGGCCTAAAGAAAATCTGTGAGCTATAAAGAAAGCACACATTTACACTTTAAGAATTGTCAGTTGAGGAAAAACGAACTGAGTACTCTGGGAGAAAATCCAGCAGAATACATGAAGAACGTACAAACTCCAGATAGACAGAACTCAGGTCCCTGAAGTAACAGCAGTAACCAGTGGGGCATCCATTGAATGGATAAACTGTTAAAAACAGTGGGTTTTCTAACCCATGCAGGGCTTGCCTGCTGTCACTTTGTTACAATACAACTCTCTGGAATGGCATCTTAACCTATTGTGCTCATCAACATAACCCCAACTGCAGTTGTCTGCTTTTTTTAAGATTTTCGAGTTACTGCCAAAATCTTTGGCTATAATATAAATATTTAACATAACAATTTACTTACCCAATTGCAGAGTATAAACTGTAAAAATATGATGTTGTGCTGCAGCTGCTTTTAATTCTGAAAAGATACAATCTTTGCATTTTTGCTTAAACTTTAAAGTCTAGCTTGTTTTGCAACCATACTGCACTCCAACTATTTAAAGCCTTCAGCTATCAGGTTCCTATGAATTTAATTTCCTGTAGATGCAATCTTTGAGTATAAGAAAAAAAAGTTAAATCTGAAAAAAGAATGGAAATTAACTATGAATAAAATAAGTGTATTTTGAGCAACAGACCAAAGACAGGTCCAGAAGACATCACTGCAAAAACAAAACCTCACAATTTATTTCACAATACATAATAAAATGTGAAGTCTGTAAACATCATTGCTGTTAGTTTAGCTTGTTTGCACATACAAAAACTACTAGTTGCTAGATGAAAATTAAATTAAATTTTTGGATATTATATGCTTATTCACATCTGTTGAATTGCTTTACCCTGAGACCTGGCTGAAAATCTTTTGCTTAGACTAATGCCCACAATATTTTCCCCTCACAACTCTAAGTGATTAAGTGAGTTGGAGAGTATGTTATTGTAGTGAATACCATCTAAAACCTCTTCAAACTTAAAGTAATTAAGCTCTGGTATTTCATTTTTTACAATGTGGGTACAGGCAGGTTAAATGACTTTTTCCAGGTCACTGTAAAGCCATAGTGATACATTGTGTTTTTAGGTACAATCTGCTAGGCCAGGTTAATTGCAGCTTTGAGCCCTTTTGACAATAATGGCTATGGCTTTTGCTGGAGCCAGTTTCTGAATTGGGGGGTGCATATTATCTTTTATACAAACGGCGTCTTTTTAAAAGTACTGTATATTGTGCTAATAATATTTTAGATTTGTAGCAATGATTTTTTATACTTAGTCGGGTCTTTATTTTTTTTTTAACCATCATAAAGTTAACAGCAATAAGGAGATCAATGGACAAATGAGAAAATAATATAAAGCAAATATTCTGGATTACTAGTATATCTTTGTTTAAATTCCAGCAAAAGAAATATATACTGTACATATATTTTTGTTGTAAAAATATCTTACAATTACAAGTGTGTTCCAAAGCTAAAGTTGTCCATTGCAAATTGTGGCCATATGGCCTAAGAAAATCTCAGCATTTCCTGAAGCATCATTAAGAATCTACTGAAACACAAAAATTGGTGAGAAAGTCTGCTTTTTTATGACATCAAATAAAAAGGAGTAGTTTGTAGCTAAATGAAATGAACTGTTAAAAGGAAATAAGCTGGCACCCACATTATATACCTGCACACTTAAGACAGCTCATAACAATGTAACAAACGTTTACAATTTATTTGCTTGAAGATAAAAGTACAGTACACTGAAATTGCACATTTTCACCAAATATAGCAGCATTCAATCTCTTATATGAACTATTATTATAGGCACTAAGAATAAAATGCCCAGTCAACACCCATCCAAAGATCAGTGTGTTTTCTTTCTAGAGGTACCAGCTATTTACATCCATTGTAAACGAAATTATGAAGCATTCCAGACATCGTGTTAGTCTATTCATATTAAGACAATCATGTTTCACTAAATCAATTTACATTGCACAAAAAAAAACAGGAAAATAGTTGGTACAGCGTATCAGTGGATTTGTAAGGCTTCCAAAAATCAAGTTCTATACAACAGAACGGTGTTCCCCACATACATAGATGGCACTAGGTCTAAT
>NW_024384713.1:0-23525 GCF_016835505.1 Polypterus senegalus
TTTGGTGCTCGCATATGTTAAAATAAGGATTTTGTATAAAACAGTTAAGTAGTACTTGTCTGAAAGTTAGGAGACTTGTGTGTGCAGTTCAATATCGATTTAAGAACTACGTATGCCACCTGTTGTACTATAAACGGTAGCTCAAGCAGTACTTAACACTGAAGAGTCTAACAGGACAATGACTGACTGAAACGAAGATGCTGCACCGCTACAATAAAGGTTCACACTGTCACTCTGCATGTTTAGAAGGCGCTGGTTGGCTGAAACTGTTTATAGCGAATTGTACCAAGTTGGAAGTGCCGTATAGCGATCAGAAACGAAAAAACACATTTAGGCATGCTGGACAGTAGTTTGTTTTTCTACAATACAAATTCAGTACAACACCAGGGTCTCCAAACACACAAATGAGCTTTATTACGTTTTACAGTGAAACTCTTTACATACACAATATAATTAGGGCGTGTGCCACCTGCCCGACTACGGTGGCCCAACCTTCCCTCGATAGCTCAATTCGCTCGCTATCCGTCCAAGCTTGTTAAATGAAAAAAAAACTTTCACAAGAAGAGGATCAGCGACGCGAACCTGAGCGACAACACCACTGAGCCACCTAATCCGGAAAATTAACGAGCTCTGCACAACTGAACTACTACTACTGTTCTTACTGCGGCGGATGAAATATGTTGTTTGACATATGCACGTTAAAATGGTTTAATTGATACGAGGGTATCATTGCTGTATTCTCCTAATGAAGACGAAAAAATTATATTTATAGATGTATACTATATATACATGCAGCAATCTCTAGTGATGGGCGGAGTGAAGCTTCATGAAGCAACAAAACGTTTGAAGCAATTGTGTCGGAAATCGAATCGAAGCTTCGAAGCATTTGACACTCACCTCTCTAGTGACCCCTCCTAGCCATTTTCATTAACATTACACGATCATGCTCCACTTCAATGATGTCTGTTATAACTCTTATTGCTTTTATTTTTTCGCTGCTACAGACTGACAACGCAGATAAGGGTTCGTCAGCCACTTCTAGTGTCTGATGTCTAAAAAATATAAATATATATATAACTAACGCCGACAAGCAGAATGCACTATACGATAGCAAGAGTTAAACAAAATAAGTTTACTAACAATTAGTATTTACTTTTGCACTGTATCATTATAATCGCTCCTGTTATTAGTATTAGAATTAACCCTCATCTTTTCTTGAGATCACATTTAATAGCCTTAAATGTTTTCTTTGGTTTGACTTAATTAAAATGGAGTAGACGGAAAATAAAGGTTTATCCCTGTATTTTGCCATGATATAGGTAAGCATTTGAGAAAGAAAAGGTGAAATCCTTAAATCAGTTGTTATTATTCGATCAAGTATTGAAATATTTCATTTATTAATACTTTACAATATTTTGTGGAGCACGAAAGTAACGAATTAGCTACAAAGAAATGACGCCGTCAATGGCTCAACTTACTAAGGTGGTTGCTTTTCAAATTCTGAACGTAGTGCTAGCCCGCGTTCGATCCGACTTAAAGACTCATCAAAATTAACAATAATAAAAAAAAAATGATCAGGATTGAAATCTTTATAACCAATTTGAACTAAATAATTTTGAGAGATACTGTGGAAGGATCGCATAAGAGATCTGTTCGGGAATCACCAAAATCGCCATCCAAATGCGATGTCTAATTGCGGACGGCAGCTCACGTATTTACATTAATCCATTTCTATTCATTGCCATTTGACGTCCATGAACCCCTCCATCGAATAAGGCAGTGGTTCTCAACCTGTAGGGGTCGAAGTAACAAAAGGGGGCGCGAAGATGTGAAAAAGAAAACATCTGTTGGAACCAAAACAAATTAACTTAAACTACATTCTGATACTAGAACAATAAATATAGAGTTAGATTAATGTCGATAAAAGTTAAGTAGGTATAATAAAATATGCATCTACATTTCAAAAAAATGTTGGGGGGGGGCGCGATTAAAACTGTTATGAAAACTCGGGTCGCAAATACTTAAAGGTTGAGAAAAGCTGGAATAAGGTGATAACAAACCCACTGTGGTAGATCAGGTTGAATTTGCTCTGCTGCACCAAACATTCAAAGGTGTCAATCCGGAGCAGATCAGAGAGGCTGAGAGACACGGCGCAGATCAGTCACCGGCACACAGACACACGCGGGGCACTCCAAGGTGAGCAGTGCACATATCAAGGTCGGCATTAAAGATTGAGTGCTGAGGCAACAAAAAGCAGCGGGATCAACACATCTGGACCTGCTGTTGAAAAAACATTTGCTTTTAACAGCAGCATCCTTCCCTTGTGAACTCATCTTCAAGGTCCGGACAGGTGATCAGTAAAAAGTTTTTTAGCCACAGCACAGTGCAATAATGAAACATTTCCCAAAACACATAGTTGTCCAGTGTGTATCATTCCTAAGCAATCTTCCAGTAATAGAGGCGCAATCCCAGTTACTAACACATTAACACTTAAAGTATAAGAACACATTCCACCTTATCAATTTAATATTTAAAAATTTAAACCGCTAAACCCGCCATCAACAACTACAAAAACAGTTGAAATCGTTACTCAATTTTTTTTTGTTATAGACATAAAACAAGATGCACGTTTCCATTTGATATATCTTTACTAGTGTTCTCGCCTTGCTCGCTTCCGGTCCACGCTGGAATTTGCTGTTTAAAAAAAAAAAGAAAAAGAAAATCAGACTCTTTTGGGTCATAATTCACAAAAGGTGGACGTGGGACCCGAACCCACATATGCTTTATTATGAAGCGGTAACGCTACCGCTGCACCACTACATGTATGTATGTACTGAAGACGAAAACAATTATATATAGATGTATACTATATGACATACCTTCAGTGTTGCATAAAAACGTTGCATGAGGCGAAGAATGGATATTTATGAGAGTATTATAGTGAGTGTGTCGTCAACCCTATTGGTAAAGCTCTTCTTTGCAGCATTATGCATTCAACAAGTCGGCGTTTGTATGATGTATAATTTATACTTTTATTTTTTGCCACCATGTATTATCAGGCACGATCATTTAACATTTATTGATCATCTACAAACTTTCATTTCAATGGGAATTCTGTTTAGTTTTTTAACTCTGTTGATGCCATATGTACTTCAAACGGGAGCTTGATGAATAAATAATGAGTCGAAGCTTTGCACAGAGTACTGAGATTGCGTCATGACGGGCTTTGAACGGGGCTCCGAAGCCTCAGACATGCGTACTACTGAGATCAGGACGGGGCTACTGAAGACTCAGACATGCGTACTACTGAGATCATGACGGAGCTACTGAAGCCTCAGACATGCGTACTACTGAGATTGCGTCATGACAGGGCTTCAAGCAGACATGGTCACTGGTTACTGAATCTTTGTGAAGCCTCAGCACACTGAAAGGCATTGACCTCTATATTTTGAGAGTCTATCTGACACTTAACTTTCTAGTTATATTTTGTAATTCATATTGACATTATACATTTCCGTTGATATGGTTAAGCTACAATTCAGGTAGTTGCTGAGAATTAATTATTGTTCTTGTGGATTGCTGTGATTTCCTTTGTCTGATGCATAGTGTCAAAGACATATTGTTATATATCAACTTTATATATATATATGAAAAGATTAGGTAAATCATTCAACCTTTTTATGGAACACTTAATTTTGTTCAAAACTGTACGTCATATAGTATACATCTATAAATATAATTTTTTCGTCTTCATTAGGAGAATACAACAATGATACCCTCGTATCAATTAAACCATTTTAACGTGCATATGTCAAACAACATATTTCATCCACCGCAGTAAGAACAGTAGTAGTAGTTCAGTTGTGCAGAGCTCGTTAATTGTCCGGATTAGGTGGCTCAGTGGTGTTGTCGCTCAGATTCGCGTCGCTGATCCTCCTCTTGTGAAAGTTTTTTCCTATTCCTCCATTTAACAAGCTTGGACGGATAGCGAGCTTAATCGAGCTATTGAGGGAAGGTTGGGCCACCGTAGTCGGCCAGGGGCACACGCCCCTAATTATATTGTGTATGTAAAGAGTTTCACTGTAAAACATATTTGTGTGTTTGGAGACCCTGGTGTTGTACTGAATTTGTATTGTAGAAAAACAAACTACTGTCCAGCATGCCTAAATGTGTCTTTTCATGTCTGATTGCTATACGGCACTTCCAACTTGGGACAATTCGCTATAAACAGTTTCAGCCAACCAGCGCCTTCTAAACATGCAGAACGACAGTGTGAACCTTAATTGTTGCGGCGCAGCATCTTCGTTTCAGTCAGTCATTGTCCTGTTAGACTATTTACTGTTAAGTGCTGCTTGAGCTACCGTTTATAGTACAACAGGTGGCATACGTAGTTCTTAAATCGATATTGAAATGCACACACAAGTCTCCTAAATTATTTATTGAAATGCCTACATTTACAGTGTCCGTTTTAGGAAGTCGTAGTTTTTACTTGTTCCCGTTATTAGGAATTATAATTTCTCAGTGTCACATATTATTTGTTACTATTCGCGAGTCCCGTATCATTGAGATTTTGTTTTATATTCTGTATAAGCAAACTTTTTAAAAGGAGCGTTGATTGAACTGACTATAGCAGACTTGTCATCTTCTTAAAATGACTTTATTGATTTGATATTGACAATTTTTCCTAAGGTCAAACATCAAGGAGGATTCAAGTTTGCATGGACTGCGCTGTTTCTTTTTTTTCGTGACATCGTATCAGTAGAGAGTATGTCACGTTCACAATGCATTCTGTTCTAAATGACAGCGCACACGCTTTTTTATATTTCCTAAAGGCCAATCTGTCTCAATTTGCTCATTAATATATTTTGACAGTGTATTTTAGTGAGAATGATTATAAACATATTACCTATGTTCATTTCGTAGATATGTAACGTTTGGTGAGTATAAATAAAAAGTAACAACACATATAATAGTTATGTTGCATTGTTTATGATTAACAAAATTCATCGTTTATCTGAAATGTTCTACTTATACAGTCGATTTATTCCACTTCTGAAGGTGTACATTGTCGGTATTCTCCATTGCATTTGCCCCCGAGTGTAACGTGTGCCAGTGTAACCGAGGGATGGCAGACGAGCTCACGTAATGGGTGACAAGGCACATTCTCATTCTGATGCCCAGGCTCTTGTCATAAATATTCCCATCTTGTGCTTTTTCTCGTTCCTGCAAGTTTACTATTATTATTGGACATGTAGAGGAAATGTGTTTTATTTTATGTTTATGAAAGGAAGGACGGTAAAGCCTTGAATGAAACTGAGTGTTGATGCTTTGGGTAACAAGACAGGTTAAGGAGCAGAGAACATCGAATGTGACATTGACTGCGGGGGATTGTGTAACTGGAAGATGGTTTAAGAATACAGAAACGACAAAAACTTAGTCTTTCAGTAATTCTATTTACGTCAATTATTTACTCTGTTGTGCTGCAAGTTGGAAGATTACTTATTTACCCCCCCAGCGCAGCCTTTGATATGATGAACTCACAAGTAAAGGATGTTGCTGACAAAGTCAGATGCTTTTTTGAAAGTTTGGCTCCAGATGTGCTTATCCAGCTGCTCCTTCTTCTCAGTACTTGAGTGATCTTTACGTTCACCTCTGGATGAATTCGCAAAGTTTCTTTACAACATTTTTGTCTCATTAACGCAGAAATCCCGAGGCTTTCCTAAAATTGCAGAAGACACGGTTGATGGCGCTGATTCTGTTTTAAAGACAGTTGTGATTAGTTATTCAGAACACGCTTTTACTCACATTGCTTTTTGGAAATCAATAATACAAATCAGCAACAGATCTGGGAATCACTGAATAGTAAAAACGTTTAATGAGGAATGTCTTGTGCATATACTGGTGTAATGACCACGTCGGCTTTAGTGAAGCACTTCTTAACCTCTGTGATATGATCGACATGGGGTAGAATAGATTCTGGATTGTTATAATACATGCTACCTTACCCAAAATATGCTCATCGATTTGTTACAGATTCTTGGTGGACACGATTCCACACCGAGGAAAAAGGTGCTCCATGTAAATCGTTCATAATGTCTCCAAAATATATTTGTTAACTTTCAAACAAGTACTACTTAACTGTTTTATACAAAATCCTCATTTCAACATATGCCAGCCCCAACTAGGATTTGAACTCGGGTTAGCGTATTTTATCAATATAGCACATACAACCGCTTTTACGCTTTGAGCCAAAGCATTTCAGCAGACTAGTTACTGACCAAATCGACTGCTGACTGCGCAGATATCAATGACGTCATTATGCTAGCGTGCTCAAAATCACGTGACGGGCGCATTTGAAGCAAGCCTCGAAGCGGTGCTTCGATCTCCAGTGCTTCAATTGCGAAACCTGAGTATCGAGCGGCCTATCACTAGCAATCTCCCCTTCCCCCTCCCCAGCAGGCACGTGGCTCGCTCGCTCGCTCTCGCTCTCTCTCTCTCTCTCTCAGCTCAGCTAGGCAAGGGAAACTGGCTTGTTTGTATACCAAGTGTGTGGTGGTGAACCGAGGCAAAAGTTTGGCGAGATTTTTGGTCATGAACCGAAGTTGTATGCGGAACCAAGACGTTCGTGAACTGAGGTTCCACTGTAGTTTTATTCCAAATTTCTGTGGTTCTCTTCCTAATGTTTGTGTGAAATTTACCCTTAACAAGTTTCCAACTGTCTCCACGTTTTCTTGATGAACGCATTTTAAAATAACAGTCTCGATCCACTGGACTAATTCTCTTCATAATTTTAACCACATCATTCAAGTCACCTTTTATTCCTCTTTTGCTTAAACTGTAAAGGCTCAGCTCTTTTAATCTTCCATCATAATTCATCCCCTGTAGCCCTGGAATCAGCCTAGTCGCTCTTCTCTGGACCTTTTCTAGCACTGCTATGTCCTTTTTGTAGCCTGGAGACCCAAACTGCACACAGTACTCCAGATGAGGCCTCACCAGTGTATTATAAAACTTGAGGAGAACCTCCTGTTACTTGTACTCCACACATCAGGGTGCTATATAACCTGATATACTGTTAGCCTGCTTAATGGCTTCTGAACACTGTTGGGAAGTCGATAGCTTAAAGTCTACTATGACTCCTAAATCCTTCTCATTAGGTGTACTATCAATTTTCAGCCCTGCCACTGTGTATTCAAACCTAACATTTTTACAATTTTTGTATGCTATCCAAGTCTCTTCTGTGATGATTCAATGGATTTAAGATTATCTGCCAATCCACCTATCTTGGTATCATCTACAAACTTAACCAGCTTGCTAACTATATTCCTATCTAAATCATTTATACATATTAAAAATAGCAAAGACCCTAACACTGACTCCTGCTGGACACCATTCTTAACATCAGCCAATTCTGATGAGGTTCCTCACACCATCACCCTCTGTTTCCTGTGTCTGAGCCAATTCTGCACCCATCTTCAAACAACACCCTGAACTCCCACTTCTTTTAATTTGATGCCCAACCTTTCATGTGGCACCTTATCAAATGCTTTCTGAAAGTTCAGATAAATAATATCATCTGCTTCACTTTGATCGTATCCATTTGTTGCCTCCTCATAGAATTCCTGCATGTTAGTAAAACATGACCTCCCTCTTCTGAACCCATGCTGGTTGTTCAAAAAAGCTCCTGTTCTTGCCAAGTGCTGCTCAGTCTTATCCTTAATAATTCCTTCCATTAATTTTCCTGTGATGTATGTTAAGCTTGCTGGGCCATAGTCACTTAAATCTGCCCGGTCACCATTTATTATATAATGAGATAATATTTACCAATTTCCAGTTCTTTCAGAATTTCCCCAGGGCGAAGTGACTTCCTAAACATATACGTCAAGGGATTATATATGTACTCACTAACCTCCTTAAGAACTCAAGCTTTGGAAGTGTATTAAGATAGCAGCAATTGACAAAGAAAAAGTGAGAAATAAAAACTGTGGTCTAAAAGACTGCACCTGCCCTGGGCCAATTGATCATCCATTCTGCCTCTGGACTCTACAACAAATGATCACATCCACTTTATAAAAACAATTCAAAAGATAATATAAATTAAAAGATGATCAAACATAATCATGATGTGTACCCAGTAGAGGTATCTCCATAGAGAAATGCGGCCTACAAGCTTAAGCGAGTTACAAAAACACAGAATTAGCAGAATGTTTGACAGGCGCACAGGCCAGAGAGAAGACAAGAAGCAAACATTACAGTTTATAGACGTAGCCTGGCTTGTAATGAGAAACAGAAAGGAAACAGCTATTAGGGTCTTAGGAGTGAATAATCATCTCTTCATTAATTAAATATTGAAAAAAAACTTTTCCCCACCACTTACCTAGAATGCTTACAACAATTCAGCAGCCTCTTGTGGATTTATGAGTTTAAGAATAACGCAGCTCCCCATGGCACCTAATCAGAAGGGATGCTTGTAACAAAGGTGGCTGAGAAGATTTGCTTGCACAGACATGCAACAGGAAGAAGTACTTTTTTCTTAAGCAAGCTGTTTGTTCAAAACGGAAACTCATAACCACAGAGTGACAAACAGAAGAGAAGTGCCCTTCCTTCCACTTCAAATACTCAGTGGTGATGACCAGATTAGTTTTAGCCGGCTCTCCAGTGGATTTGATACCTGCAAGTTCTGCCACTTGTCCAAGTAATGTGCAAGCTGAACTTGTTCTGAATCACAATGAATATACAGCCATCAGCCAAAACCCGTACCCAGTTCAGGTGAAGGGGCCAGTGAATACACAATTGACAGTGCAAGTGTGGGATCTGGGAGGAAAAACACATAAATTAGTCAGCATCAGTGAAACACATTTAGATTTGAAATGGAAGGAGGAATATGGACACTTGATTCCAGAAAGCTTTTAATAAAATCCTACATGAGAGTTTAGTGATCAAACTAAAACAAGTGGGACATCAAGGTGCAGTATGCAGAAAGGGGTTAGGAAGAAAGGGTTGGGATTGTTAAACTTTGGGAATTTAGGGACATATACCTCTTTGGGTGGGTACCCTTATTTTACTTGGAAGAAGGAACCCTTTCATAGCCGTCCTTCCCACTTGCATTTTAGCAAATGATAGCACTCTCCACCTTGTTTATTGGTTTTATTTTTCTTTTACATTTACATTACATGTACTTATTTGACTGACACCTTTATCCAAGATGACTTACAACATTTATGATACAATTGGTTCCATTTCTTTTGGTTTTCCAATTGGAGCACAAGTAGGTGACTTGCTCAGGGTCACACAGTGTCAGTAGCGGGAGTAACTAACCCTAATCCTAACCCTAACCCTAATTGGAAACCACAAACTCAGGGTTTGAAGTCCAAAGCTTTAACCCCAACACCACACTGCTTTTTATTGATTTTAATTAAAAGCAAATAACAATCCACACAAACGGGTTGAACTTAACAAACCAAAATTCAGCCCTCACCCAAAAGATAGAGAGAAGAGGCAGCCAATGAAGCATATCTTTAAAAGCAACAAGGAAGAAAGAGTACCCTTTACCCCCGATATAGAAGCTTATTCTAAACTAATATTGATTAGATCCCACCACATTTTTAAATGTGAACAGATCCTCTAAGTGAGAATTTGATTTCTTCCAATTTCAAATAGTATAAAACATCAGTTACCCAACTGACTTGAAAGAGGTGAATTAGGATTCTTTCAGTTGAGAAAGATAAGTCTACATGCCAATAGTAAAGTAAAGGCAATGGGTTAGAGGGATTGTGACACCAAGGCTGTCTGATAGGCATTTACAATTTTTTGTCCAAATAGATGTTAATTTGGTGCAGGCCCAAAACATGTGGCCTAGTGAAGCTGGAGCTCGATTTCAATGTTCACAGGTTGAATCTTGCCATGTAAACATTTTGGGTAATTTTAATTGAGAAAAATGCGATCGATAGAAGATTTTAAGTTGGAATGATTTAATGCTTTGTACATATGGAGCTCGAGTGTATTCTGTGCATGGCTGCCATTCACTTCTTTTCTGAAATATTATGACTGATCCTTTCCCCAATGCACCCTGAGATCTTTGAAAGGAAAGGACGTTAAAATGTTTTTATAAATTGTAGAGTTGCGATCTGAATCTACAAGACTGACCAATATTTCTACTGGAATAGAAATAGGTGGGTTCCATTTAGGAATGTTTTGAGCTTGAAAGTAGTGGAAAAATTGTGTTGATGAGAACTTAAATTTGAAGTGTATAGCATGCAAAGACATTATCTATGTACAAGTCTATAAATGTTTTAATCTCATACATTTTCCAAACATTGAATACTGTGTAGGTTTGAAAAAGTGGTTGTCATGTAGAGGTGCAACAGATTAAAGCTTCTCTGCCTTGAAGTGCTTCCTACATTGTCTCCATATTCTGAGAGAATGAAGGGCAATTGGATTATTAGTGCAGTGGTTCTCAACCTGTGGGGTGGGCCCCCCTAGGGGTCACGAAGTAACAAAAAGGGGGGAGTGAAGATGTGAAAAAAAAAAATATGAAAAAAAATCTGTTGAAACCAAAACAAATTAACTTAAACTACATTCTGATACTAGAGCGATAAATATAGCGTTAGATAAATGTCGATAAAAGTTAAGTAGTGTGAGACTTGCCCGGACACCACCAGTCAGAGACCACATCTTTATAAAAGTCACATGTTTATTAAACATTCAATGAACACAGTCCCGAAACACCACACAATGCACAAAGCAATAATCACCACAATTCTCTTCAATAACTCCGTCCTTGGCCACCAATCTCCTCCTGGGAGCTTCGTCCTGCTCCCTCTCCCGACTCTAGCTCCCAGATTGCTGGGAGGCAGCGCCTTTTATTCCCGCCCGGATGTGCTCCAGGTGGCTGGTGACAATCTTCCGGCAGCGCTTCCTGGTGTGGTGGAAGTACTGCCCTTTGCCCCGGAAGCACTCCGGGCGTCCCTGGCAGGTTCCTCCACCATCTTGCCAAGTGTGGCGGAAGTAATGTTCTCCTGGGTTCTAGGAGGCTTAAGACACCACCTGGCAGTGGCCACGGGTCCCAACGAGTTGGAAAGTCTCTCCTCCTCTCCCGTGGTCCTCTCCTGCTCCAGGGCGGTTGTGTCCTCCTGACCGGAAGCTTTTAATGCCACCTTCCGGTCCTTCTAGGCATCTCGGCCGGGTAAGAACCCCAGCCGTCTGTGACAGTGGGTATAATAAAATATGCATCTACATTTCAAAAAAATGTTAGGGGGGCGTGATTAAAACTGTTATGAAAACTCGGGTCGCAAATACTTAAAGGTTGAGAAATGCTGTATTAGTGTATTGACAATAATTTGTATTTAATGGTGCACAGAGCAGGGACTATAAAGAAGTACTTTAAGATTTTAATTCTATTGCAGACCAGGCTTGTGCATGTTCATCAATTTGTGTCGATGTCCAGGTCTTTATGGCCTCATATATTTTATTTATTGTAATAAGTTGTGTGAATTTTTTGGTAATCAGATTAATTCATTTTATGCTACTTTGTTCAGTAGTTTCATTTAGTTGTACTCTTTCAAAACATATGACCGCTCTCCATTGTGTAGGTTAGGGTTACCTTGCGGGTCCTGTTAAATCTTAACAGTGGGGCTCCAAGCAGCTCCCAGCCGAACTGAAACCAGAGGTGCATGAGAAATGCACATAGACTCTTGAAAATACAACAATTACTCTCCTTTATTGCCAACAATTATTGTTCAAGCGCAAACCAAACACAAAATAAAAGTTGAATGTCATGCAAAAAAACAAAACAAAAAAAGCTTGAATCCACAACCACTCAAATCAAAATCAAAAGTCCAACAAACCCTAGAGGCTGAAAAGTGAGATAACAGTTACAATATATACATGTGTTGAACGTGAATTCTGCAGGAAGGAAAAAAAGGTTTCTTTCTTAACCTAATACAAGACCCCTTTCTTCCAGAAAAAAATATTTACTGTACAAGGTTCTTTGCAAACTTCACAAGCTTGAACTCCCCAGCACCTCACTCTTTCCTCACCAGCAACCTTCACTCTGTATCTTCTCTCCATGCGACTTGAGTTATCTGCAATGCCACCTACTAACTCTGCAACCCAGATCTGGCCTGAAGACAGACCACCTCTAGTGTCCACTCCACCCCCTTTATATGGCCATATGTTTCTTAGTGACCAACCGCCAGTGACACTCTTGCTTTTACACGTGTCTTGGCTTCATGGCGCTACTTTGTGAGGTGACCACCGTGTACCTGGCACCTTGTCTTAAGGCTGGCCACCCCAAAATATTTTCTTAAAGGACTGGAGGTTGACATTGCTTTTACCGCTACCATCAGATGCTGGTGACAATCTCAGTGCGTCTCATGCACCAGTGAAAGAAAGAAAAAAAGTCTAAATGCACTGTTTTAACTATTCACAGCGGCATGCACAAGATTGGGCCCCCTTGCTTAAAATGTCTGTTACTGTGAATAGTTAAGTGAGTAGAAGATGAACTGATCACCAAAAGGCTTAAAGTTAAAGATGACATGGCCCTTTAATATTTTAAGCAAGATTACATTTTTATTTCCATCATTCATAGGTATGAAAGACCAAAAAACAAATGAAAAGGCGCTGAAGAAAAACTTTTGGCCCCCGATATTGTCAGTAATTAGTAAGACCCCCCCTTTGTCAAGTATTACAGCTTGCAAAATCTTTTGTAGCCAGCTAAGAGTCTTTCAGTTCTTACTTGCGGTATTTTCACCCATTCATCCTTATAAAAGGCTTCTAATTCTGCAAGATTCTTGTGCCATCTTGCATGCAATGCTCTTTTGAGATCTGTCCACAGATGTTCAATGATGTTTAGGTCGGTGGACTGTGAAGGCCATGGCAAAAACATCAGCTTGCGCTTCTTAAGGTATTCCATTGTAAGATTTTGAGAGATGTTTTGATCATTACCTTGCTCTTTTTTATTTCAACCTTTTTTCCAGATGGTGTGATGTTTGCTTCCAGAATTTGCTGGTATTTATTTGAATCTATTTTTCCCTCTACCAATGATATGTTCTGTTTTGACTTCATCAGTCCACTGAATTTGTTTCCAAAATGCATCAGGCTTGTTCAGATGCTCATTTGCAAAACTTCAGGCACTGAATTTTGTGCCTAGGATGCAGGAAAGGTTTTCTTCTGCTGACTGTACCATTAGGGTCATATTTTTTCAGGTGTCACTGCAGAGTAGAACAGTGGACCACCACTCCAGAGTCTGCTAAATCTTAGTGAAGGTCTTTTACAGTCAAAAAGGGTCTTTATTTACCTCTCTAGCAATCCAATGTGCCGTCCTTTCAGAAAGTTTTCTTGGTGTTCCAGACCTCAACTTGACCTTCACCATTCCTGTTAACTGATCTCTCTTAATAACATTACAAACTGAGGAAACAGTGACCTGAAACATTACTATCTTCTTGTCACCTTCTTCTGTTTTGTGAGGTTCAATTCTTTCATATTTCAGACTGCGAGGCAGCAGCTCAGAGGAGCCCATTGCTACTGATTGTTGGTACAACGTCTGAAGAGTCCACACATTTATACAGCTTTGCAGTTTGCATCACCTAGAGTTTCCTAACGACTACTGTGAACAGGCCAAAGTCCTAACAAGCTAATGAAAGTCCAAGACCACCTTGGGAAAAGTTAATCCGAGACCCAAAATATCTTGGGGTGCCCATACTTTTGCATGTTTCTCCTTTCCTTATTTCACGGCACATTTGTACAAAACACAAACAATACGCTAACCTTGCATAAAATGCTGAAAGGAATAGTATCATCTTTAACTTTACAGATTTTGGTGATCAGTTCATCTCTGCTGACTTAACTATTCACAGTAACAGACATTGTAAGCAAGGGGGCCCAAACTTTTGCATGCCACTTGTGATGTGTAGCCATGGCCTGGACGTCAACAGAGTGGAATGACCAGGGGAGAGGACATTGGTGAGGCAATACCTCCCCTGGGGCAGTAGAGGGCAGCCCATCTGGGCGGTTGTGGCACCACAGACTCCAGGGCATGTCTGGAGCTGGAGTTTGGTGAATCCCTGTTGGGTTCCGATGGGAGCCGTCAGGGGCAGCTGCAGAGCCCTATAGAGGACCTCCAGCACACCTAGGTAATGCTGATGAGCCACCTGGAACACTTTCGGGACCTGAATAAGAGGACCGCCGCTCCATTGAATGGCCAGAGTCGGGAGGAGAAGACAAAGACGGAAGAGGACTGGAGGGAGAAGGACTGGTGGCAAGAAAGGATTGTTGTGTTGGTGATTTGTGCACAGTGTGCTTAGTTGTAAATAAACTGGGTGAACTGTGGAACCTGTGTCCTGCCTGTGTGTGTACGGGTTTGGGTGGCTGTACAGCCCCTGGTGGCATCACACACTGTACATGAGAAAATCCTGGCTATAAATAGTTCTGCTCCCATCAACTGCGTCTACTTTGGTGCAGTGCTAAGGTACTGCATTACAGGACTTTTTTCAGAATTAGGTGATTTTCAAAAAAGGTGTCCCTGAGGTATCCCCTGAGGGAGTTCTCTTTGACTCTAGCATGTCATTTAAAGCGCATATTACAAAGTTGTCCAAATCATGTTTCTTCCATCTTAAAAATGTTGGGAAATTAAGGTGCTTTCTAAATAAACAGGATTCTGAGAAATTAATTCATGCATGTATTTCTAGTAGGATTGACTACTGCAATGCGGTGTTCACTGGCTGTTCAAACTGTTCTTTATAAAGCCTCCAGTTAATCCAAAATGCTGCTGCAAGAATTATTACAAGAACAAGAAAATACACTGCGGTGGGCTAGCGCCCTGCCCAGGGTTTGTTTCCTGCCTTGCACCCTGTGTTGGCTGGGATTGGCTCCAGCAGACCCCCGTGACCCTGTAGTTAGGATATAGTGGGTTGAATAATGTATGGATGGACAAGAAAATACAAACACATAACTCCAGTTCTTAAATCCTTACACTGGCTCCGGTTAAGTTTAGAGCATATTTAAAAATCCTGCTTTTAACATATAAAGCATTAAATGGTCAAGGTCTGGCTTACTTGTCTGAACTTATCATGACTTACAAACCTGAGTCCATATTAAGATCTCAAGATGCCAGTCTGTTTATGATTCCAAGGATTAATAAAATAACAGTGGGAGGTCAAACTTTTAGTTACAGGGCCCCTTAAACTATGGAGTGGTCTGTCTGCTACTATAAGAGATGACCCTTCTGTCTCAGCTTTTAAACCACGGCTGAAGACTCACTACTTCAGTTTAGCATACCCTGACTAGAGCTGCTGATTAAATGTACAGACTGCATCTCTGTTGTTAGTCATTAGCACTAAAACATAAGTAACATGATAGTTATAATTTGTTACTAACCCTCACCTATTCTGTTTCTCTTCTCGGTACTCAAATGTGGCACTTGGTGCTACAGCCCACTTGCCAAGTTGTTTTGCCTGCCTAAGGTAAAGTCATCTCTGATGGAGGATTGCACGAATCGTGGGGTAGAGGGTCCTTTCATCGGATTGGCTGGCCTAGCGCTGACTTAGCTATGGAATGGCCAAATGGTGGAGGCAGCTTGATGGCTGAGGTCTCCAGGACTCTGAACAAATCTAAATCGTATTAAGTGATATCACCTACTGTTGAATTCTGTTCCATACTTGTAAAATGTTTATTTTTATACTGTATGGAGGATTTGTTCTGTTCTGTGTATTGTACTGTATTATATTGACCCCCTTTTTTTTTTGGGACTCACTGCATGCCCAACCTACCTGGAAAGGGGTCTCTCCATGAACTGCCTTTCCCAAGGTTTCTTCCATTTTTTCCCTACTAGGGTTTTTTGGGAGTTTTCCAAGTCTTGTTAAAGAGTCAAGGCTGGGGGGCTGTCAAGAGGCAGGGCCTATTAAAGCCCATTGCTGCACTTCTTGTGTGATTTTGGGCTATACAAAAAAAAATTGTATTGTATTGTATTGTATCAGAGCTGGGGCTGCTGCTCTTTATAATATACATTCATGATCTGAAAACAATATCATCAATAAGCTGGATAAGTTTGCAAATGAAACCAAACTAGATGAAAGGACAGATAATTAGAAACAGCGAAACTGTTACAAAGGGACTTGGAGAGCATACAGGTTTGGCCAGATTTGTGGCAGATGAAATTTAATGTTAGTAAATATAGAGTATTACATGTGAGAAGCAGAAACATGAGATATGAATATGGGATGGGATGTATGAAACTTGTGGAAGTAAAACAACTTCAAGTTCAATCAATTAGATTTTACTCAGTCACAGATGAGTACATGGATTCTACGTTGCAAGGCAGAAGAGCAGTTACATTTTTGTCTATTGACTTTTTATAATTTCTTCTTCCTCCCTCTTCCCCTTATTTCTTAAAAATAAACATAATATCGCTTACTTAAGCATTTTGTTTTAGTACGCTAATGGGACATCTGTTCTTATTTTTTCACTGATCAGATAGACCCTAAAGAAGGAAAGGTCATCTTTCCTGTGTCAAATAGATGCGTTCCTAAGAAACTGGAAATTATCTTTGGTCAGCTTACTGCACCCTGTCTTATGACAGACGCCTGTGTGAATAACCTGCTGTTAAAGCAAAACGGCTTTGTCAGCTATTAACCCTTAGTAGCTTGCAAGCAGTTAATTTTTCTTTCACAAACTTCAAACTACAACTTATGAAAAGGATGTAGAGTTCCCTGTGGATAAAGACACAACATTTCAGATGTACAGCTCACCTGACGAAGGGCATACAGTTGAACCATTGTGTGTTTAACCTTCTTTACTTTCCAGCATGGAAACAAGCTTTGTCACACACATGCACATGAGAGGCAACTGAAGGGCTCAAAAAGGGATAATCCCATGCCAGACCAGGGGGTGGCTGAGTGCACTGGTTCTTCCTCTTTTTTCATCTGCAGACCAACCACAGGAAACTCTGCCTGGACTCGATGACATCACTTCCGGTTCCTGCCAGAATGACGTCATTTCCTCTGCCCATGTTTCTCTGTTTGAACTGTTCTGTTTTGGACTGATGTCTGTCAAGACCTTTTCATTTGTTGAACCCAACCCTCATCTTTGGCAGCCTATTTCAAGTACAATGGTGGCTGCCCCAAAACCTTTCCTGTGTTGCCTGAATTATTTCACAGCTTTAACATTTTTATCCTATGTTTAAGTTATATGAACAACAACAACAACATTTATTTATATAGCACATTTTCATACAAACAGTAGCTCAAAGTGCTTAATATGAGACAGTAGAGAGACTTCACCTGGAGTACTGTGTTCGGTTTTGGTCTCCATAGTACAAAAAAGACAAAAGCAGCATTAGAAAGTCCCGAATAGGATAACTAAGCAGATTCAGGGACTGAGATTCGATGTTAATTAATGTTGATTTATTTTGTTTTATAATTGTGTCTTTCATTTTTCTATTCTTTAATATGTAAAGCACTTTGAGCTACTGTTTGTATGAAAATGTGCTATATAAATAAATGTTGTTGTTGTTGAGATATATAAACTATGAGAAGAGACTGAAGGAGTTGGAACTTTTCCATTTAAGTAAACAGAGATTAAGAAATGGCATGATCAATGAGTTAAAAATTATGAAAGGAATAAGTAAAGTGGACCCCAGTTGTTACTTTAAAATAAATTCAGCAACAACCACACAGACACACATTTCGAAGCTTCTTAAAGGCAAATTTCGCATACTGTAAATGCTTTTCTTCACGCAACGAACCCTACCCAAATGGAATAAATAACCAGCTAGTATGGTGGAGAACAGGGCTTGTTTCTCTTGCACAATTTGGCTCAAAAACTAATCAGCACATCATCATCTCATAACAGGCTTACGTTTGAGTTTGGTATTTTTCTGTCCAGCTGTTTTAGCTCTAGACCGTCCTTAAGAAACTGTGACACACCTAACACTGACTCCTGCTGGACACCATTCTTAACATCAGCCAATTCTGATGAGGTTCCTCACACCATCACCCTCTGTTTCCTGTGTCTGAGCCAATTCTGCACCCATCTTCAAACAACACCCTGAACTCCCACTTCTTTTAATTTGATGCCCAACCTTTCATGTGGCACCTTATCAAATGCTTTCTGAAAGTTCAGATAAATAATATCATCTGCTTCACTTTGATCGTATCCATTTGTTGCCTCCTCATAGAATTCCTGCATGTTAGTAAAACATGACCTCCCTCTTCTGAACCCATGCTGGTTGTTCAAAAAAGCTCCTGTTCTTGCCAAGTGCTGCTCAGTCTTATCCTTAATAATTCCTTCCATTAATTTTCCTGTGATGTATGTTAAGCTTGCTGGGCCATAGTCACTTAAATCTGCCCGGTCACCATTTATTATATAATGAGATAATATTTACCAATTTCCAGTTCTTTCAGAATTTCCCCAGGGCGAAGTGACTTCCTAAACATATACGTCAAGGGATTATATATGTACTCACTAACCTCCTTAAGAACTCAAGCTTTGGAAGTGTATTAAGATAGCAGCAATTGACAAAGAAAAGTGAGAAATAAAACTGTGGTCTAAAAGACTGCACCTGCCCTGGGCCAATTGATCATCCATTCTGCCTCTGGACTCTACAACAAATGATCACATCCACTTTATAAAAACAATTCAAAAGATAATATAAATTAAAAGATGATCAAACATAATCATGATGTGTACCCAGTAGAGGTATCTCCATAGAGAAATGCGGCCTACAAGCTTAAGCGAGTTACAAAAACACAGAATTAGCAGAATGTTTGACAGGCGCAGAGGCCAGAGAAGACAAGAAGCAAACATTACAGTTTATAGACGTAGCCTGGCTTGTAATGAGAAACAGAAAGGAAACAGCTATTAGGGTCTTAGGAGTGAATAATCATCTCTTCATTAATTAAATATTGAAAAAAAACTTTTCCCCACCACTTACCTAGAATGCTTACAACAATTCAGCAGCCTCTTGTGGATTTATGAGTTTAAGAATAACGCAGCTCCCCATGGCACCTAATCAGAAGGGATGCTTGTAACAAAGGTGGCTGAGAAGATTTGCTTGCACAGACATGCAACAGGAAGAAGTACTTTTTTCTTAAGCAAGCTGTTTGTTCAAAACGGAAACTCATAACCACAGAGTGACAAACAGAAGAGAAGTGCCCTTCCTTCCACTTCAAATACTCAGTGGTGATGACCAGATTAGTTTTAGCCGCTCTCCAGTGGATTTGATACCTGCAAGTTCTGCCACTTGTCCAAGTAATGTGCAAGCTGAACTTGTTCTGAATCACAATGAATATACAGCCATCAGCCAAAACCCGTACCCAGTTCAGGTGAAGGGGCCAGTGAATACACAATTGACAGTGCAAGTGTGGGATCTGGGAGGAAAAAACACATAAATTAGTCAGCATCAGTGAAACACATTTAGATTTGAAATGGAAGGAGGAATATGGACACTTGATTCCAGAAAGCTTTTAATAAAATCCTACATGAGAGTTTAGTGATCAAACTAAAACAAGTGGGACATCAAGGTGCAGTATGCAGAAAGGGGTTAGGAAGAAAGGGTTGGGATTGTTAAACTTTGGGAATTTAGGGACATATACCTCTTTGGGTGGGTACCCTTATTTTACTTGGAAGAAAGGGAACCCTTTCATAGCCGTCCTTCCCACTTGCATTTTAGCAAATGATAGCACTCTCCACCTTGTTTATTGGTTTTATTTTTTCTTTTACATTTACATTACATGTACTTATTTGACTGACACCTTTATCCAAGATGACTTACAACATTTATGATACAATTGGTTCCATTTCTTTTGGTTTTCCAATTGGAGCACAAGTAGGTGACTTGCTCAGGGTCACACAGTGTCAGTAGCGGGAGTAACTAACCCTAATCCTAACCCTAACCCTAATTGGAAACCACAAACTCAGGGTTTGAAGTCCAAAGCTTTAACCAACACCACCACTGCTGCTATTGATTTTAATTAAAAGCAAATAACAATCCACACAAACGGGTTGAACTTAACAAACCAAAATTCAGCCCTCACCCAAAAGATAGAGAGAAGAGGCAGCCAATGAAGCATATCTTTAAAAGCAACAAGGAAGAAAGAGTACCCTTTACCCCCGATATAGAAGCTTATTCTAAACTAATATTGATTAGATCCCACCACATTTTTTAAATGTGAACAGATCCTCTAAGTGAGAATTTGATTTCTTCCAATTTCAAATAGTATAAAACATCAGTTACCCAACTGACTTGAAAGAGGTGAATTAGGATTCTTTCAGTTGAGAAAGATAAGTCTACATGCCAATAGTAAAGTAAAGGCAATGGGTTAGGGAGGGATTGTGACACCAAGGCTGTCTGATAGGCATTTACAATTTTTTGTCCAAATAGATGTTAATTTGGTGCAGGCCCAAAACATGTGGCCCAGTGAAGCTGGAGCTCGATTTCAATGTTCACAGGTTGAATCTTGCAATATGAAACATTTTGGGTAATTTTAATTGAGAAAAATACGATCGATAGAAGATTTTAAGTTGGAATGATTTAATGCTTTGTACATATGGAGCTCGAGTGTATTCTGTGCATGGCTGCCATTCACTTCTTTTCTGAAATATTAAGTGACTGATCCTTTCCCCAATGCACCCTAGGATCTTTGAAAGGAAAGGGCGTTAAAATGTTTTTATAAATTGTAGAGTTCGATCTGAATCTACAAGACTGAATTCAATATTTCTACTGGAATAGAAATAGGTGGGTTCCATTTAGGAATGTTTTGAGCTTGAAAGTAGTGGAAAAATTGTGTTGATGAGAACTTAAATTTGAAGTGTATAGCATGCAAAGACATTATCTATGTACAAGTCTATAAATGTTTTAATCTCATACATTTTCCAAACATTGAATACTGTGTAGGTTTGAAAAAGTGGTTGTCATGTAGAGGTGCAACAGATTTAAAAGCTTCTCTGCCTTGAAGTGCTTCCTACATTGTCTCCATATTCTGAGAGAATGAAGGGCAATTGGATTATTAGTGCAGTGGTTCTCAACCTGTGGGGTGGGCCCCCCTAGGGGGGCACGAAGTAACAAAAAGGGGGAGTGAAGATGTGAAAAAAAGAAATGAAAAAATCTGTTTGAAACCAAAACAAAATTAACTTAAACTACATTCTGATACTAGAGCGATAAATATAGCGTTAGATAAATGTCGATAAAAGTTAAGTAGTGTGAGACTTGCCCGGACACCACCAGTCAGAGACCACATCTTTATAAAAGTCACATGTTTATTAAACATTCAATGAACACAGTCCCGAAACACCACACAATGCACAAAGCAATAATCACCACAATTCTCTTCAATAACTCCGTCGCCGGCCACCAATCTCCTCCAGAGCTTCGTCGTCCTGCTCCTCTCCCGACTCTAGCTCCCAGATTGCTGGGAGGCAGCGCCTTTTATTCCCGCCCGGATGTGCTCCAGGTGGCTGGTGACAATCTTCCGCAGCGCTTCCTGGTGTGGTGGAAGTACTGCCTTGCTGCCCCGGAAGCTCTCGGGCGCCCCTGGCAGGTTCCTCCACCATCTTGCCAAGTGTGGCGGAAGTAATATTCTCCTGGGTTCTAGGAGGCTTAAGACACCACCTGGCAGTGGCCACGGGTCCCAACGAGTTGGAAAGTCTCCTCTCTCTCCCGAGGTCCTCTCCTGCTCCAGGGCGGTTGTGTCCTCCTGACCCGGAAGCTTTTAATGCCACCTTCCGGGTCCTTCTAGGCATCTCGGCGGTAAGAACCCCAGCCGTCTGTGACAGTGGGTATAATAAAATATGCATCTACATTTCAAAAAAAATGTTAGGGGGCGTGATTAGAAACTGTTATGAAAACTCGGTCGCAAATACTTAAAGGTTGAGAAATGCTGTATTAGTGTATTGACAATAATTTGTATTTAATGGTGCACAGAGCAGGGACTATAAAGAAGTACTTTAAGATTTTAATTCTATTGCAGACCAGGCTTGTGCATGTTCATCAATTTGTGTCGATGTCCAGGTCTTTATGGCCTCATATATTTTATTTATTGTAATAGGATTGTGTGAATTTTTTGGTAATCAGATTAATTCATTTTATGCTACTTTGTTCGTAGTTTCATTTAGTTGTACTTTTCAAAACATATGACCGCTCTCCATTGTGTAGGTTAGGGTTACCTTGCGGGTCCTGTTAAATCTAACAGTGGGGCTCCAAGCAGCTCCCAGCCGAACTGAAACCAGAGGCATGAGAAACACATGACTCTTGAAATACAACAATTACTCTCCTTTTGCCAACAATTATATTGTTCAAGCAAACCAAACACAAAATAAAAGTTGAATGTCGAAAAAACAAAAAAAAAAGCTTGAACCCACAACCACTCAAATAAAAAATCAAAAGCCCAAAAAACCCCTAGAGGTGAAAAGTGGATAACAGTTACAATATATACATGTGTTAAACGTGAATTCTGCGGGAAAGGGAAAAAAAGGTTTCTTTTTTTCCCAAACAAGACCCTTTCCCAAAAAAAAATAACTGTACGGTTCTTGAAACTCCAACTTGAACTCCCCAGCACCTCCCTTTTCACCAGCAACCTTCACTCTGTATCTTCTCCATGCGACTTCGAGTTATCTGAAGCCCCTACTAACTCTGCAACCCAGATCTGGCCTGAAACAGACCCCCTTTCATGTCCCTCCACCCCTTTATAGGCCATATGTTTTTAGTGACCAACCCAGTGACACTCTTGCTTTTTTTCCGGTCTTGGCTTCATGGCCTACTTTGTGGGAGGACCATGTACCTGGCACCTTTTCTTAAGGCTGGCCACCCCCAAAAAATTTTTTTAAAGGACTGAGGGTTTACATTGTTTTTACCCACATGATGCTGGTGACAATCTCAGGCTCTCATGCCAGTGAAAGAAAGAAAAAAAGTCTAAATGATTGTTTTTAAATATTCCGGGGGCATGCACAAGAAGCCTTGCAAAAAAGTCTGTTACTGTGAATAGTTAAGGAGTAGAAGATGAACTGATCCCAAAACAAAGTTAAAGATGAATCCCTTTTAAAATTTTTAAAAGATTACATTTTATTTCCATCATTCATAGGTAGAAAGACCAAAAAAAATGAAAAGGGCTGAAAAAAAACTTTTGGCCCCGATATTGTCAGTAAATTTTAAAACCCCCCTTTTTCAAGTATTCCCAAAATCTTTTTTTAAACTAAGAGTCTTTCGTTTTTCTTGGGGATTTTCACACATCCATAAAAGGCTTCTAATTCTGCGTTCTTGTGCCATCTTGATGAATGCTCTTTTGGGTCTGTCCCAGATGTTCAATGATGTTTAGGGCGGTGGATGTAAGGCCATGGCAAAAAACCCCTTCTTAAGGTATTCCATTGTAAGATTTTTGGGATGTTTTGATCATTACCTTGCTCTTTTTTTTTTCAACCTTTTTTCCAGATGGGTGATGTTTGCTTCCCAAAATTTTTGGTATTTATTTGAATCTATTTTTCCCTCCTTTTTTCCAATGATAATTTTTTTTCCCCCCGGGGTTTTGGGGGTTTTTTAT
>NW_024384714.1:0-36171 GCF_016835505.1 Polypterus senegalus
GAAACTGTTCAAAACAGTTCATTTCTGTAAAAACTATGTCGCAGATGTGTTTCAAGTGGTTTCACAACATAGAAGTTAAGACTCATTAAATTCACTCAACTTCAGTTTTGCCCAATGCAAGTCAATAGGGATTTCAAAAGTGAGTTTGAGATGTTGAAGTGCACTTTGAAAAACAGTTGGGAAACCATCAAACAGTTCTTAACCATAAGGGTACTGGGGATTTCATCATTTAGAACTGCTTTTACCAGAGTATTTTGACTTTACACAGCGTTAGAGTTGAAGGTAACCTTATTTCACCATAGCGTTTCAGGGCCTGAAAATCACTTTGTGTACACATGTGTGACGCCTTGTTTTCCACCAGGAAACTGTTCAAAACAGTTCATTTCTGTAAAAACTATGTCGCAGATGTGTTTCAAGTGGTTTCACAACATAGAAGTTAAGACTCATTGAGTTTAACTCAACTTCAGTTTTGCCCAATGCAAGTCAATAGGGATTTCAAAAGTGAGTTTGAGATGTTGAAGTGCACTTTGAAAAACAGTTGGGAAACCATCAAACAGTTCTTAACCATAAGGGTACTGGGGATTTCATCATTTAGAACTGCTTTTACCAGAGTATTTTGACTTTACACAGCGTTAGAGTTGAAGGTAACCTTATTTCACCATAGCAGCGTTTCAGGGCCTGAAATTCACTTTGTGTACACATGTGTGACGCCTTGTTTTCCACCAGGAAACTGTTCAAAACAGTTCATTTCTGTAAAAACTATGTCGCAGATGTGTTTCAAGTGGTTTCACAACATAGAAGTTAAGACTCATTAAGTTTAACTCAACTTCAGTTTTGCCCAATGCAAGTCAATAGGATTTCAAAAGTGAGTTTGAGATGTTGAAGTGCACTTTGAAAAACAGTTGGGAAACCATCAAACAGTTCTTAACCATAAGGGTACTGGGGATTTCATCATTTAGAACTGCTTTTACCAGAGTATTTTGACTTTACACAGCGTTAGAGTTGAAGGTAACCTTATTTCACCATACAGCGTTTCAGGGCCTGAAAATCACTTTGTGTACACATGTGTGACGCCTTGTTTTCCACCAGGAAACTGTTCAAAACAGTTCATTTCTGTAAAAACTATGTCGCAGATGTGTTTCAAGTGGTTTCACAACATAGAAGTTAAGACTCATTGAGTTTAACTCAACTTCAGTTTTGCCCAATGCAAGTCAATAGGATTTCAAAAGTGAGTTTGAGATGTTGAAGTGCACTTTGAAAAACAGTTGGGAAACCATCAAACAGTTCTTAACCATAAGGGTACTGGGGATTTCATCATTTAGAACTGCTTTTACCAGAGTATTTTGACTTTACACAGCGTTAGAGTTGAAGGTAACCTTATTTCACCATACAGCGTTTCAGGGCCTGAAATTCACTTTGTGTACACATGTGTGACGCCTTGTTTTCCACCAGGAAACTGTTCAAAACAGTTCATTTCTGTAAAAACTATGTCGCAGATGTGTTTCAAGTGGTTTCACAACATAGAAGTTAAGACTCATTGAGTTTAACTCAACTTCAGTTTTGCCCAATGCAAGTCAATAGGGATTTCAAAAGTGAGTTTGAGATGTTGAAGTGCACTTTGAAAAACAGTTGGGAAACCATCAAACAGTTCTTAACCATAAGGGTACTGGGGATTTCATCATTTAGAACTGCTTTTACCAGAGTATTTTGACTTTACACAGCGTTAGAGTTGAAGGTAACCTTATTTCACCATAGCGCGTTTCAGGGCCTGAAAATTCACTTTGTGTACACATGTGTGACGCCTTGTTTTCCACCAGGAAACTGTTCAAAACAGTTCATTTCTGTAAAAACTATGTCGCAGATGTGTTTCAAGTGGTTTCACAACATAGAAGTTAAGACTCATTAGTTTAACTCAACTTCAGTTTTGCCCAATGCAAGTCAATAGGATTTCAAAAGTGAGTTTGAGATGTTGAAGTGCACTTTGAAAAACAGTTGGGAAACCATCAAACAGTTCTTAACCATAAGGGTACTGGGGATTTCATCATTTAGAACTGCTTTTACCAGAGTATTTTGACTTTACACAGCGTTAGAGTTGAAGGTAACCTTATTTCACCATAAGCGTTTCAGGGCCTGAAAATTCACTTTGTGTACACATGTGTGACGCCTTGTTTTCCACCAGGAAACTGTTCAAAACAGTTCATTTCTGTAAAAACTATGTCGCAGATGTGTTTCAAGTGGTTTCACAACATAGAAGTTAAGACTCATTGAGTTTAACTCAACTTCAGTTTTGCCCAATGCAAGTCAATAGGGATTTCAAAAGTGAGTTTGAGATGTTGAAGTGCACTTTGAAAAACAGTTGGGAAACCATCAAACAGTTCTTAACCATAAGGGTACTGGGGATTTCATCATTTAGAACTGCTTTTACCAGAGTATTTTGACTTTACACAGCGTTAGAGTTGAAGGTAACCTTATTTCACCATAGCGTTTCAGGGCCTGAAATTCACTTTGTGTACACATGTGTGACGCCTTGTTTTCCACCAGGAAACTGTTCAAAACAGTTCATTTCTGTAAAAACTATGTCGCAGATGTGTTTCAAGTGGTTTCACAACATAGAAGTTAAGACTCATTGAGTTTCACTCAACTTCAGTTTTGCCCAATGCAAGTCAATAGGATTTCAAAAGTGAGTTTGAGATGTTGAAGTGCACTTTGAAAAACAGTTGGGAAACCATCAAACAGTTCTTAACCATAAGGGTACTGGGGATTTCATCATTTAGAACTGCTTTTACCAGAGTATTTTGACTTTACACAGCGTTAGAGTTGAAGGTAACCTTATTTCACCATACAGCGTTTCAGGGCCTGAAATTCACTTTGTGTACACATGTGTGACGCCTTGTTTTCCACCAGGAAACTGTTCAAAACAGTTCATTTCTGTAAAAACTATGTCGCAGATGTGTTTCAAGTGGTTTCACAACATAGAAGTTAAGACTCATTGAGTTTAACTCAACTTCAGTTTTGCCCAATGCAACTCAATAGGATTTCAAAAGTGAGTTTGAGATGTTGAAGTGCACTTTGAAAAACAGTTGGGAAACCATCATCAAACAGTTCTTAACCATAAGGGTACTGGGGATTTCATCATTTAGAACTGCTTTTACCAGAGTATTTTGACTTTACACAGCGTTAGAGTTGAAGGTAACCTTATTTCACCATACAGCGTTTCAGGGCCTGAAATTCACTTTGTGTACACATGTGTGACGCCTTGTTTTCCACCAGGAAACTGTTCAAAACAGTTCATTTCTGTAAAAACTATGTCGCAGATGTGTTTCAAGTGGTTTCACAACATAGAAGTTAAGACTCATTGAGTTTCACTCAACTTCAGTTTTGCCCAATGCAAGTCAATAGGATTTCAAAAGTGAGTTTGAGATGTTGAAGTGCACTTTGAAAAACAGTTGGGAAACCATCAAACAGTTCTTAACCATAAGGGTACTGGGGATTTCATCATTTAGAACTGCTTTTACCAGAGTATTTTGACTTTACACAGCGTTAGAGTTGAAGGTAACCTTATTTCACCATAAGCGTTTCAGGGCCTGAAATTCACTTTGTGTACACATGTGTGACGCCTTGTTTTCCACCAGGAAACTGTTCAAAACAGTTCATTTCTGTAAAAACTATGTCGCAGATGTGTTTCAAGTGGTTTCACAACATAGAAGTTAAGACTCATTGAGTTTAACTCAACTTCAGTTTTGCCCAATGCAAGTCAATGGGGATTTCAAAAGTGAGTTTGAGATGTTGAAGTGCACTTTGAAAAACAGTTGGGAAACCATCAAACAGTTCTTAACCATAAGGGTACTGGGGATTTCATCATTTAGAACTGCTTTTACCAGAGTATTTTGACTTTACACAGCGTTAGAGTTGAAGGTAACCTTATTTCACCATAGCAGCGTTTCAGGGCCTGAAATTCACTTTGTGTACACATGTGTGACGCCTTGTTTTCCACCAGGAAACTGTTCAAAACAGTTCATTTCTGTAAAAACTATGTCGCAGATGTGTTTCAAGTGGTTTCACAACATAGAAGTTAAGACTCATTGAGTTTAACTCAACTTCAGTTTTGCCCAATGCAAGTCAATGGGGATTTCAAAAGTGAGTTTGAGATGTTGAAGTGCACTTTGAAAAACAGTTGGGAAACCATCAAACAGTTCTTAACCATAAGGGTACTGGGGATTTCATCATTTAGAACTGCTTTTACCAGAGTATTTTGACTTTACACAGCGTTAGAGTTGAAGGTAACCTTATTTCACCATAGCGTTTCAGGGCCTGAAATTCACTTTGTGTACACATGTGTGACGCCTTGTTTTCCACCAGGAAACTGTTCAAAACAGTTCATTTCTGTAAAAACTATGTCGCAGATGTGTTTCAAGTGGTTTCACAACATAGAAGTTAAGACTCATTGAGTTTAACTCAACTTCAGTTTTGCCCAATGCAAGTCAATAGGATTTCAAAAGTGAGTTTGAGATGTTGAAGTGCACTTTGAAAAACAGTTGGAAACCATCAAACAGTTCTTAACCATAAGGGTACTGGGGATTTCATCATTTAGAACTGCTTTTACCAGAGTATTTTGACTTTACACAGCGTTAGAGTTGAAGGTAACCTTATTTCACCATACAGCGTTTCAGGGCCTGAAAATCACTTTGTGTACACATGTGTGACGCCTTGTTTTCCACCAGGAAACTGTTCAAAACAGTTCATTTCTGTAAAAACTATGTCGCAGATGTGTTTCAAGTGGTTTCACAACATAGAAGTTAAGACTCATTGAGTTTCACTCAACTTCAGTTTTGCCCAATGCAAGTCAATGGGGATTTCAAAAGTGAGTTTGAGATGTTGAAGTGCACTTTGAAAAACAGTTGGGAAACCATCAAACAGTTCTTAACCATAAGGGTACTGGGGATTTCATCATTTAGAACTGCTTTTACCAGAGTATTTTGACTTTACACAGCGTTAGAGTTGAAGGTAACCTTATTTCACCATAGCGTTTCAGGGCCTGAAATTCACTTTGTGTACACATGTGTGACGCCTTGTTTTCCACCAGGAAACTGTTCAAAACAGTTCATTTCTGTAAAAACTATGTCGCAGATGTGTTTCAAGTGGTTTCACAACATAGAAGTTAAGACTCATTGAGTTTAACTCAACTTCAGTTTTGCCCAATGCAAGTCAATAGGGATTTCAAAAGTGAGTTTGAGATGTTGAAGTGCACTTTGAAAAACAGTTGGGAAACCATCAAACAGTTCTTAACCATAAGGGTACTGGGGATTTCATCATTTAGAACTGCTTTTACCAGAGTATTTTGACTTTACACAGCGTTAGAGTTGAAGGTAACCTTATTTCACCATAAGCGTTTCAGGGCCTGAAAATCACTTTGTGTACACATGTGTGACGCCTTGTTTTCCACCAGGAAACTGTTCAAAACAGTTCATTTCTGTAAAAACTATGTCGCAGATGTGTTTCAAGTGGTTTCACAACATAGAAGTTAAGACTCATTGAGTTTCACTCAACTTCAGTTTTGCCCAATGCAAGTCAATGGGGATTTCAAAAGTGAGTTTGAGATGTTGAAGTGCACTTTGAAAAACAGTTGGGAAACCATCAAACAGTTCTTAACCATAAGGGTACTGGGGATTTCATCATTTAGAACTGCTTTTACCAGAGTATTTTGACTTTACACAGCGTTAGAGTTGAAGGTAACCTTATTTCACCATAAGCGTTTCAGGGCCTGAAATTCACTTTGTGTACACATGTGTGACGCCTTGTTTTCCACCAGGAAACTGTTCAAAACAGTTCATTTCTGTAAAAACTATGTCGCAGATGTGTTTCAAGTGGTTTCACAACATAGAAGTTAAGACTCATTGAGTTTAACTCAACTTCAGTTTTGCCCAATGCAAGTCAATAGGATTTCAAAAGTGAGTTTGAGATGTTGAAGTGCACTTTGAAAAACAGTTGGGAAACCATCAAACAGTTCTTAACCATAAGGGTACTGGGGATTTCATCATTTAGAACTGCTTTTACCAGAGTATTTTGACTTTACACAGCGTTAGAGTTGAAGGTAACCTTATTTCACCATAGCGTTTCAGGGCCTGAAAATCACTTTGTGTACACATGTGTGACGCCTTGTTTTCCACCAGGAAACTGTTCAAAACAGTTCATTTCTGTAAAAACTATGTCGCAGATGTGTTTCAAGTGGTTTCACAACATAGAAGTTAAGACTCATTGAGTTTCACTCAACTTCAGTTTTGCCCAATGCAAGTCAATGGGGATTTCAAAAGTGAGTTTGAGATGTTGAAGTGCACTTTGAAAAACAGTTGGGAAACCATCAAACAGTTCTTAACCATAAGGGTACTGGGGATTTCATCATTTAGAACGTGCTTTTACCAGAGTATTTTGACTTTACACAGCGTTAGAGTTGAAGGTAACCTTATTTCACCATAACAGCGTTTCAGGGCCTGAAATTCACTTTGTGTACACATGTGTGACGCCTTGTTTTCCACCAGGAAACTGTTCAAAACAGTTCATTTCTGTAAAAACTATGTCGCAGATGTGTTTCAAGTGGTTTCACAACATAGAAGTTAAGACTCATTGAGTTTAACTCAACTTCAGTTTTGCCCAATGCAAGTCAATAGGGATTTCAAAAGTGAGTTTGAGATGTTGAAGTGCACTTTGAAAAACAGTTGGGAAACCATCAAACAGTTCTTAACCATAAGGGTACTGGGGATTTCATCATTTAGAACTGCTTTTACCAGAGTATTTTGACTTTACACAGCGTTAGAGTTGAAGGTAACCTTATTTCACCATAAGCGTTTCAGGCCTGAAATTCACTTTGTGTACACATGTGTGACGCCTTGTTTTCCACCAGGAAACTGTTCAAAACAGTTCATTTCTGTAAAAACTATGTCGCAGATGTGTTTCAAGTGGTTTCACAACATAGAAGTTAAGACTCATTGAGTTTCACTCAACTTCAGTTTTGCCCAATGCAAGTCAATGGGGATTTCAAAAGTGAGTTTGAGATGTTGAAGTGCACTTTGAAAAACAGTTGGGAAACCATCAAACAGTTCTTAACCATAAGGGTACTGGGGATTTCATCATTTAGAACTGCTTTTACCAGAGTATTTTGACTTTACACAGCGTTAGAGTTGAAGGTAACCTTATTTCACCATAAGCGTTTCAGGGCCTGAAAATCACTTTGTGTACACATGTGTGACGCCTTGTTTTCCACCAGGAAACTGTTCAAAACAGTTCATTTCTGTAAAAACTATGTCGCAGATGTGTTTCAAGTGGTTTCACAACATAGAAGTTAAGACTCATTGAGTTTCACTCAACTTCAGTTTTGCCCAATGCAAGTCAATAGGATTTCAAAAGTGAGTTTGAGATGTTGAAGTGCACTTTGAAAAACAGTTGGGAAACCATCAAACAGTTCTTAACCATAAGGGTACTGGGGATTTCATCATTTAGAACTGCTTTTACCAGAGTATTTTGACTTTACACAGCGTTAGAGTTGAAGGTAACCTTATTTCACCATAAGCGTTTCAGGGCCTGAAAATCACTTTGTGTACACATGTGTGACGCCTTGTTTTCCACCAGGAAACTGTTCAAAACAGTTCATTTCTGTAAAAACTATGTCGCAGATGTGTTTCAAGTGGTTTCACAACATAGAAGTTAAGACTCATTGAGTTTCACTCAACTTCAGTTTTGCCCAATGCAAGTCAATAGGATTTCAAAAGTGAGTTTGAGATGTTGAAGTGCACTTTGAAAAACAGTTGGGAAACCATCAAACAGTTCTTAACCATAAGGGTACTGGGGATTTCATCATTTAGAACTGCTTTTACCAGAGTATTTTGACTTTACACAGCGTTAGAGTTGAAGGTAACCTTATTTCACCATAACAGCGTTTCAGGGCCTGAAAATCACTTTGTGTACACATGTGTGACGCCTTGTTTTCCACCAGGAAACTGTTCAAAACAGTTCATTTCTGTAAAAACTATGTGCAGATGTGTTTCAAGTGGTTTCACAACATAGAAGTTAAGACTCATTGAGTTTCACTCAACTTCAGTTTTGCCCAATGCAAGTCAATGGGGATTTCAAAAGTGAGTTTGAGATGTTGAAGTGCACTTTGAAAAACAGTTGGGAAACCATCAAACAGTTCTTAACCATAAGGGTACTGGGGATTTCATCATTTAGAACTGCTTTTACCAGAGTATTTTGACTTTACACAGCGTTAGAGTTGAAGGTAACCTTATTTCACCATAGCGTTTCAGGGCCTGAAATTCACTTTGTGTACACATGTGTGACGCCTTGTTTTCCACCAGGAAACTGTTCAAAACAGTTCATTTCTGTAAAAACTATGTCGCAGATGTGTTTCAAGTGGTTTCACAACATAGAAGTTAAGACTCATTGAGTTTCACTCAACTTCAGTTTTGCCCAATGCAAGTCAATGGGGATTTCAAAAGTGAGTTTGAGATGTTGAAGTGCACTTTGAAAAACAGTTGGGAAACCATCAAACAGTTCTTAACCATAAGGGTACTGGGGATTTCATCATTTAGAACTGCTTTTACCAGAGTATTTTGACTTTACACAGCGTTAGAGTTGAAGGTAACCTTATTTCACCATAAGCGTTTCAGGGCCTGAAAATTCACTTTGTGTACACATGTGTGACGCCTTGTTTTCCACCAGGAAACTGTTCAAAACAGTTCATTTCTGTAAAAACTATATGCAGATGTGTTTCAAGTGGTTTCACAACATAGAAGTTAAGACTCATTGAGTTTCACTCAACTTCAGTTTTGCCCAATGCAAGTCAAATAGGATTTCAAAAGTGAGTTTGAGATGTTGAAGTGCACTTTGAAAAACAGTTGGGAAACCATCAAACAGTTCTTAACCATAAGGGTACTGGGGATTTCATCATTTAGAACTGCTTTTACCAGAGTATTTTGACTTTACACAGCGTTAGAGTTGAAGGTAACCTTATTTCACCATACAGCGTTTCAGGGCCTGAAATTCACTTTGTGTACACATGTGTGACGCCTTGTTTTCCACCAGGAAACTGTTCAAAACAGTTCATTTCTGTAAAAACTATGTCGCAGATGTGTTTCAAGTGGTTTCACAACATAGAAGTTAAGACTCATTGAGTTTAACTCAACTTCAGTTTTGCCCAATGCAAGTCAATGGGGATTTCAAAAGTGAGTTTGAGATGTTGAAGTGCACTTTGAAAAACAGTTGGGAAACCATCAAACAGTTCTTAACCATAAGGGTACTGGGGATTTCATCATTTAGAACTGCTTTTACCAGAGTATTTTGACTTTACACAGCGTTAGAGTTGAAGGTAACCTTATTTCACCATAGCGTTTCAGGGCCTGAAAATCACTTTGTGTACACATGTGTGACGCCTTGTTTTCCACCAGGAAACTGTTCAAAACAGTTCATTTCTGTAAAAACTATGTCGCAGATGTGTTTCAAGTGGTTTCACAACATAGAAGTTAAGACTCATTGAGTTTCACTCAACTTCAGTTTTGCCCAATGCAAGTCAATAGGATTTCAAAAGTGAGTTTGAGATGTTGAAGTGCACTTTGAAAAACAGTTGGGAAACCATCAAACAGTTCTTAACCATAAGGGTACTGGGGATTTCATCATTTAGAACTGCTTTTACCAGAGTATTTTGACTTTACACAGCGTTAGAGTTGAAGGTAACCTTATTTCACCATAACAGCGTTTCAGGGCCTGAAATTCACTTTGTGTACACATGTGTGACGCCTTGTTTTCCACCAGGAAACTGTTCAAAACAGTTCATTTCTGTAAAAACTATGTCGCAGATGTGTTTCAAGTGGTTTCACAACATAGAAGTTAAGACTCATTGAGTTTCACTCAACTTCAGTTTTGCCCAATGCAAGTCAATGGGGATTTCAAAAGTGAGTTTGAGATGTTGAAGTGCACTTTGAAAAACAGTTGGGAAACCATCAAACAGTTCTTAACCATAAGGGTACTGGGGATTTCATCATTTAGAACTGCTTTTACCAGAGTATTTTGACTTTACACAGCGTTAGAGTTGAAGGTAACCTTATTTCACCATAAGCGTTTCAGGGCCTGAAAATCACTTTGTGTACACATGTGTGACGCCTTGTTTTCCACCAGGAAACTGTTCAAAACAGTTCATTTCTGTAAAAACTATGTCGCAGATGTGTTTCAAGTGGTTTCACAACATAGAAGTTAAGACTCATTGAGTTTCACTCAACTTCAGTTTTGCCCAATGCAAGTCAATAGGATTTCAAAAGTGAGTTTGAGATGTTGAAGTGCACTTTGAAAAACAGTTGGGAAACCATCAAACAGTTCTTAACCATAAGGGTACTGGGGATTTCATCATTTAGAACTGCTTTTACCAGAGTATTTTGACTTTACACAGCGTTAGAGTTGAAGGTAACCTTATTTCACCATAAGCGTTTCAGGGCCTGAAATTCACTTTGTGTACACATGTGTGACGCCTTGTTTTCCACCAGGAAACTGTTCAAAACAGTTCATTTCTGTAAAAACTATGTCGCAGATGTGTTTCAAGTGGTTTCACAACATAGAAGTTAAGACTCATTGAGTTTAACTCAACTTCAGTTTTGCCCAATGCAAGTCAATAGGATTTCAAAAGTGAGTTTGAGATGTTGAAGTGCACTTTGAAAAACAGTTGGGAAACCATCAAACAGTTCTTAACCATAAGGGTACTGGGGATTTCATCATTTAGAACTGCTTTTACCAGAGTATTTTGACTTTACACAGCGTTAGAGTTGAAGGTAACCTTATTTCACCATACAGCGTTTCAGGGCCTGAAAATACTTTGTGTACACATGTGTGACGCCTTGTTTTCCACCAGGAAACTGTTCAAAACAGTTCATTTCTGTAAAAACTATGTCGCAGATGTGTTTCAAGTGGTTTCACAACATAGAAGTTAAGACTCATTGAGTTTAACTCAACTTCAGTTTTGCCCAATGCAACTCAATAGGATTTCAAAAGTGAGTTTGAGATGTTGAAGTGCACTTTGAAAAACAGTTGGGAAACCATCAAACAGTTCTTAACCATAAGGGTACTGGGGATTTCATCATTTAGAACTGCTTTTACCAGAGTATTTTGACTTTACACAGCGTTAGAGTTGAAGGTAACCTTATTTCACCATAGCGTTTCAGGGCCTGAAAATCACTTTGTGTACACATGTGTGACGCCTTGTTTTCCACCAGGAAACTGTTCAAAACAGTTCATTTCTGTAAAAACTATGTCGCAGATGTGTTTCAAGTGGTTTCACAACATAGAAGTTAAGACTCATTGAGTTTCACTCAACTTCAGTTTTGCCCAATGCAAGTCAATGGGGATTTCAAAAGTGAGTTTGAGATGTTGAAGTGCACTTTGAAAAACAGTTGGGAAACCATCAAACAGTTCTTAACCATAAGGGTACTGGGGATTTCATCATTTAGAACTGCTTTTACCAGAGTATTTTGACTTTACACAGCGTTAGAGTTGAAGGTAACCTTATTTCACCATAAGCGTTTCAGGGCCTGAAAATCACTTTGTGTACACATGTGTGACGCCTTGTTTTCCACCAGGAAACTGTTCAAAACAGTTCATTTCTGTAAAAACTATGTCGCAGATGTGTTTCAAGTGGTTTCACAACATAGAAGTTAAGACTCATTGAGTTTCACTCAACTTCAGTTTTGCCCAATGCAAGTCAATAGGGATTTCAAAAGTGAGTTTGAGATGTTGAAGTGCACTTTGAAAAACAGTTGGGAAACCATCAAACAGTTCTTAACCATAAGGGTACTGGGGATTTCATCATTTAGAACTGCTTTTACCAGAGTATTTTGACTTTACACAGCGTTAGAGTTGAAGGTAACCTTATTTCACCATAAGCGTTTCAGGGCCTGAAATTCACTTTGTGTACACATGTGTGACGCCTTGTTTTCCACCAGGAAACTGTTCAAAACAGTTCATTTCTGTAAAAACTATGTCGCAGATGTGTTTCAAGTGGTTTCACAACATAGAAGTTAAGACTCATTGAGTTTCACTCAACTTCAGTTTTGCCCAATGCAAGTCAATAGGATTTCAAAAGTGAGTTTGAGATGTTGAAGTGCACTTTGAAAAACAGTTGGGAAACCATCAAACAGTTCTTAACCATAAGGGTACTGGGGATTTCATCATTTAGAACTGCTTTTACCAGAGTATTTTGACTTTACACAGCGTTAGAGTTGAAGGTAACCTTATTTCACCATACAGCGTTTCAGGGCCTGAAAATTCACTTTGTGTACACATGTGTGACGCCTTGTTTTCCACCAGGAAACTGTTCAAAACAGTTCATTTCTGTAAAAACTATGTCGCAGATGTGTTTCAAGTGGTTTCACAACATAGAAGTTAAGACTCATTGAGTTTCACTCAACTTCAGTTTTGCCCAATGCAAGTCAATAGGATTTCAAAAGTGAGTTTGAGATGTTGAAGTGCACTTTGAAAAACAGTTGGGAAACCATCAAACAGTTCTTAACCATAAGGGTACTGGGGATTTCATCATTTAGAACTGCTTTTACCAGAGTATTTTGACTTTACACAGCGTTAGAGTTGAAGGTAACCTTATTTCACCATACAGCGTTTCAGGGCCTGAAAATCACTTTGTGTACACATGTGTGACGCCTTGTTTTCCACCAGGAAACTGTTCAAAACAGTTCATTTCTGTAAAAACTATGTGCAGATGTGTTTCAAGTGGTTTCACAACATAGAAGTTAAGACTCATTGAGTTTCACTCAACTTCAGTTTTGCCCAATGCAAGTCAATAGGGATTTCAAAAGTGAGTTTGAGATGTTGAAGTGCACTTTGAAAAACAGTTGGGAAACCATCAAACAGTTCTTAACCATAAGGGTACTGGGGATTTCATCATTTAGAACTGCTTTTACCAGAGTATTTTGACTTTACACAGCGTTAGAGTTGAAGGTAACCTTATTTCACCACCACAGCGTTTCAGGGCCTGAAAATCACTTTGTGTACACATGTGTGACGCCTTGTTTTCCACCAGGAAACTGTTCAAAACAGTTCATTTCTGTAAAAACTATGTCGCAGATGTGTTTCAAGTGGTTTCACAACATAGAAGTTAAGACTCATTGAGTTTCACTCAACTTCAGTTTTGCCCAATGCAAGTCAATAGGATTTCAAAAGTGAGTTTGAGATGTTGAAGTGCACTTTGAAAAACAGTTGGGAAACCATCAAACAGTTCTTAACCATAAGGGTACTGGGGATTTCATCATTTAGAACTGCTTTTACCAGAGTATTTTGACTTTACACAGCGTTAGAGTTGAAGGTAACCTTATTTCACCATAAGCGTTTCAGGGCCTGAAATTCACTTTGTGTACACATGTGTGACGCCTTGTTTTCCACCAGGAAACTGTTCAAAACAGTTCATTTCTGTAAAAACTATGTCGCAGATGTGTTTCAAGTGGTTTCACAACATAGAAGTTAAGACTCATTGAGTTTCACTCAACTTCAGTTTTGCCCAATGCAAGTCAATAGGATTTCAAAAGTGAGTTTGAGATGTTGAAGTGCACTTTGAAAAACAGTTGGGAAACCATCAAACAGTTCTTAACCATAAGGGTACTGGGGATTTCATCATTTAGAACTGCTTTTACCAGAGTATTTTGACTTTACACAGCGTTAGAGTTGAAGGTAACCTTATTTCACCATAACAGCGTTTCAGGGCCTGAAATTCACTTTGTGTACACATGTGTGACGCCTTGTTTTCCACCAGGAAACTGTTCAAAACAGTTCATTTCTGTAAAAACTATGTCGCAGATGTGTTTCAAGTGGTTTCACAACATAGAAGTTAAGACTCATTGAGTTTCACTCAACTTCAGTTTTGCCCAATGCAAGTCAATAGGATTTCAAAAGTGAGTTTGAGATGTTGAAGTGCACTTTGAAAAACAGTTGGGAAACCATCAAACAGTTCTTAACCATAAGGGTACTGGGGATTTCATCATTTAGAACTGCTTTTACCAGAGTATTTTGACTTTACACAGCGTTAGAGTTGAAGGTAACCTTATTTCACCATAAGCGTTTCAGGGCCTGAAAATTCACTTTGTGTACACATGTGTGACGCCTTGTTTTCCACCAGGAAACTGTTCAAAACAGTTCATTTCTGTAAAAACTATGTCGCAGATGTGTTTCAAGTGGTTTCACAACATAGAAGTTAAGACTCATTGAGTTTAACTCAACTTCAGTTTTGCCCAATGCAAGTCAATAGGGGATTTCAAAAGTGAGTTTGAGATGTTGAAGTGCACTTTGAAAAACAGTTGGGAAACCATCAAACAGTTCTTAACCATAAGGGTACTGGGGATTTCATCATTTAGAACTGCTTTTACCAGAGTATTTTGACTTTACACAGCGTTAGAGTTGAAGGTAACCTTATTTCACCATACAGCGTTTCAGGGCCTGAAAATCACTTTGTGTACACATGTGTGACGCCTTGTTTTCCACCAGGAAACTGTTCAAAACAGTTCATTTCTGTAAAAACTATGTCGCAGATGTGTTTCAAGTGGTTTCACAACATAGAAGTTAAGACTCATTGAGTTTCACTCAACTTCAGTTTTGCCCAATGCAAGTCAATGGGATTTCAAAAGTGAGTTTGAGATGTTGAAGTGCACTTTGAAAAACAGTTGGGAAACCATCAAACAGTTCTTAACCATAAGGGTACTGGGGATTTCATCATTTAGAACTGCTTTTACCAGAGTATTTTGACTTTACACAGCGTTAGAGTTGAAGGTAACCTTATTTCACCATAGCGTTTCAGGGCCTGAAATTCACTTTGTGTACACATGTGTGACGCCTTGTTTTCCACCAGGAAACTGTTCAAAACAGTTCATTTCTGTAAAAACTATGTCAGAGATGTTTCAAGTGGTTTCACAACATAGAAGTTAAGACTCATTGAGTTTCACTCAACTTCAGTTTTGCCCAATGCAAGTCAATGGGGATTTCAAAAGTGAGTTTGAGATGTTGAAGTGCACTTTGAAAAACAGTTGGGAAACCATCAAACAGTTCTTAACCATAAGGGTACTGGGGATTTCATCATTTAGAACTGCTTTTACCAGAGTATTTTGACTTTACACAGCGTTAGAGTTGAAGATAACCTTATTTCACCATAAGCGTTTCAGGGCCTGAAAATTCACTTTGTGTACACATGTGTGACGCCTTGTTTTCCACCAGGAAACTGTTCAAAACAGTTCATTTCTGTAAAAACTATGTGCAGATGTGTTTCAAGTGGTTTCACAACATAGAAGTTAAGACTCATTGAGTTTCACTCAACTTCAGTTTTGCCCAATGCAAGTCAATAGGATTTCAAAAGTGAGTTTGAGATGTTGAAGTGCACTTTGAAAAACAGTTGGGAAACCATCAAACAGTTCTTAACCATAAGGGTACTGGGGATTTCATCATTTAGAACTGCTTTTACCAGAGTACTTTGACTTTACACAGCGTTAGAGTTGAAGGTAACCTTATTTCACCATATAGCGTTTCAGGGCCTGAAATTCTCTTTGTGTACACATGTGTGACGCCTTGTTTTTCACCAGGAAACTGTTCAAAACAGTTCATTTCTGTAAAAACTATGTCGCAGATGTGTTTCAAGTGGTTTCACAACATAGAAGTTAAGACTCATTGAGTTTAACTCAACTTCAGTTTTGCCCAATGCAAGTCAATAGGATTTCAAAAGTGAGTTTGAGATGTTGAAGTGCACTTTGAAAAACAGTTGGGAAACCATCAAACAGTTCTTAACCATAAGGGTACTGGGGATTTCATCATTTAGAACTGCTTTTACCAGAGTATTTTGACTTTACACAGCGTTAGAGTTGAAGGTAACCTTATTTCACCATAAGCGTTTCAGGGCCTGAAAATCACTTTGTGTACACATGTGTGACGCCTTGTTTTCCACCAGGAAACTGTTCAAAACAGTTCATTTCTGTAAAAACTATGTCGCAGATGTGTTTCAAGTGGTTTCACAACATAGAAGTTAAGACTCATTGAGTTTCACTCAACTTCAGTTTTGCCCAATGCAAGTCAATAGGATTTCAAAAGTGAGTTTGAGATGTTGAAGTGCACTTTGAAAAACAGTTGGGAAACCATCCAAACAGTTCTTAACCATAAGGGTACTGGGGATTTCATCATTTAGAACTGCTTTTACCAGAGTATTTTGACTTTACACAGCGTTAGAGTTGAAGGTAACCTTATTTCACCACAACGCGTTTCAGGGCCTGAAATTCACTTTGTGTACACATTGTGACGCCTTGTTTTCCACCAGGAAACTGTTCAAAACAGTTCATTTCTGTAAAAACTATGTCGCAGATGTGTTTCAAGTGGTTTCACAACATAGAAGTTAAGACTCATTGAGTTTCACTCAACTTCAGTTTTGCCCAATGCAAGTCAATAGGATTTCAAAAGTGAGTTTGAGATGTTGAAGTGCACTTTGAAAAACAGTTGGGAAACCATCAAACAGTTCTTAACCATAAGGGTACTGGGGATTTCATCATTTAGAACTGCTTTTACCAGAGTATTTTGACTTTACACAGCGTTAGAGTTGAAGGTAACCTTATTTCACCATACAGCGTTTCAGGGCCTGAAAATTCACTTTGTGTACACATGTGTGACGCCTTGTTTTCCACCAGGAAACTGTTCAAAACAGTTCATTTCTGTAAAAACTATGTCGCAGATGTGTTTCAAGTGGTTTCACAACATAGAAGTTAAGACTCATTGAGTTTCACTCAACTTCAGTTTTGCCCAATGCAAGTCAATAGGATTTCAAAAGTGAGTTTGAGATGTTGAAGTGCACTTTGAAAAACAGTTGGGAAACCATCAAACAGTTCTTAACCATAAGGGTACTGGGGATTTCATCATTTAGAACTGCTTTTACCAGAGTATTTTGACTTTACACAGCGTTAGAGTTGAAGGTAACCTTATTTCACCATAGCGTTTCAGGGCCTGAAAATCACTTTGTGTACACATGTGTGACGCCTTGTTTTCCACCAGGAAACTGTTCAAAACAGTTCATTTCTGTAAAAACTATGTCGCAGATGTGTTTCAAGTGGTTTCACAACATAGAAGTTAAGACTCATTGAGTTTCACTCAACTTCAGTTTTGCCCAATGCAAGTCAATAGGATTTCAAAAGTGAGTTTGAGATGTTGAAGTGCACTTTGAAAAACAGTTGGGAAACCATCAAACAGTTCTTAACCATAAGGGTACTGGGGATTTCATCATTTAGAACTGCTTTTACCAGAGTATTTTGACTTTACACAGCGTTAGAGTTGAAGGTAACCTTATTTCACCATAACAGCGTTTCAGGGCCTGAAAATTCACTTTGTGTACACATGTGTGACGCCTTGTTTTCCACCAGGAAACTGTTCAAAACAGTTCATTTCTGTAAAAACTATGTCGCAGATGTGTTTCAAGTGGTTTCACAACATAGAAGTTAAGACTCATTGAGTTTAACTCAACTTCAGTTTTGCCCAATGCAAGTCAATAGGGATTTCAAAAGTGAGTTTGAGATGTTGAAGTGCACTTTGAAAAACAGTTGGGAAACCATCAAACAGTTCTTAACCATAAGGGTACTGGGGATTTCATCATTTAGAACTGCTTTTACCAGAGTATTTTGACTTTACACAGCGTTAGAGTTGAAGGTAACCTTATTTCACCATAAGCGTTTCAGGGCCTGAAAATTCACTTTGTGTACACATGTGTGACGCCTTGTTTTCCACCAGGAAACTGTTCAAAACAGTTCATTTCTGTAAAAACTATGTCGCAGATGTGTTTCAAGTGGTTTCACAACATAGAAGTTAAGACTCATTGAGTTTCACTCAACTTCAGTTTTGCCCAATGCAAGTCAATAGGGATTTCAAAAGTGAGTTTGAGATGTTGAAGTGCACTTTGAAAAACAGTTGGGAAACCATCAAACAGTTCTTAACCATAAGGGTACTGGGGATTTCATCATTTAGAACTGCTTTTACCAGAGTATTTTGACTTTACACAGCGTTAGAGTTGAAGGTAACCTTATTTCACCATACAGCGTTTCAGGGCCTGAAAATCACTTTGTGTACACATGTGTGACGCCTTGTTTTCCACCAGGAAACTGTTCAAAACAGTTCATTTCTGTAAAAACTATGTCGCAGATGTGTTTCAAGTGGTTTCACAACATAGAAGTTAAGACTCATTGAGTTTCACTCAACTTCAGTTTTGCCCAATGCAAGTCAATAGGATTTCAAAAGTGAGTTTGAGATGTTGAAGTGCACTTTGAAAAACAGTTGGGAAACCATCAAACAGTTCTTAACCATAAGGGTACTGGGGATTTCATCATTTAGAACTGCTTTTACCAGAGTATTTTGACTTTACACAGCGTTAGAGTTGAAGGTAACCTTATTTCACCATAGCAGCGTTTCAGGGCCTGAAATTCACTTTGTGTACACATGTGTGACGCCTTGTTTTCCACCAGGAAACTGTTCAAAACAGTTCATTTCTGTAAAAACTATGTCGCAGATGTGTTTCAAGTGGTTTCACAACATAGAAGTTAAGACTCATTGAGTTTCACTCAACTTCAGTTTTGCCCAATGCAAGTCAATAGGATTTCAAAAGTGAGTTTGAGATGTTGAAGTGCACTTTGAAAAACAGTTGGGAAACCATCAAACAGTTCTTAACCATAAGGGTACTGGGGATTTCATCATTTAGAACTGCTTTTACCAGAGTATTTTGACTTTACACAGCGTTAGAGTTGAAGGTAACCTTATTTCACCATACAGCGTTTCAGGGCCTGAAAATCACTTTGTGTACACATGTGTGACGCCTTGTTTTCCACCAGGAAACTGTTCAAAACAGTTCATTTCTGTAAAAACTATGTCGCAGATGTGTTTCAAGTGGTTTCACAACATAGAAGTTAAGACTCATTGAGTTTCACTCAACTTCAGTTTTGCCCAATGCAAGTCAATAGGGATTTCAAAAGTGAGTTTGAGATGTTGAAGTGCACTTTGAAAAACAGTTGGGAAACCATCAAACAGTTCTTAACCATAAGGGTACTGGGGATTTCATCATTTAGAACTGCTTTTACCAGAGTATTTTGACTTTACACAGCGTTAGAGTTGAAGGTAACCTTATTTCACCCATACAGCGTTTCAGGGCCTGAAAATCACTTTGTGTACACATGTGTGACGCCTTGTTTTCCACCAGGAAACTGTTCAAAACAGTTCATTTCTGTAAAAACTATGTCGCAGATGTGTTTCAAGTGGTTTCACAACATAGAAGTTAAGACTCATTGAGTTTCACTCAACTTCAGTTTTGCCCAATGCAAGTCAATAGGATTTCAAAAGTGAGTTTGAGATGTTGAAGTGCACTTTGAAAAACAGTTGGGAAACCATCAAACAGTTCTTAACCATAAGGGTACTGGGGATTTCATCATTTAGAACTGCTTTTACCAGAGTATTTTGACTTTACACAGCGTTAGAGTTGAAGGTAACCTTATTTCACCATAAGCGTTTCAGGGCCTGAAAATTCACTTTGTGTACACATGTGTGACGCCTTGTTTTCCACCAGGAAACTGTTCAAAACAGTTCATTTCTGTAAAAACTATGTCGCAGATGTGTTTCAAGTGGTTTCACAACATAGAAGTTAAGACTCATTAGTTTAACTCAACTTCAGTTTTGCCCAATGCAAGTCAATAGGATTTCAAAAGTGAGTTTGAGATGTTGAAGTGCACTTTGAAAAACAGTTGGGAAACCATCAAACAGTTCTTAACCATAAGGGTACTGGGGATTTCATCATTTAGAACTGCTTTTACCAGAGTATTTTGACTTTACACAGCGTTAGAGTTGAAGGTAACCTTATTTCACCATACAGCGTTTCAGGGCCTGAAAATCACTTTGTGTACACATGTGTGACGCCTTGTTTTCCACCAGGAAACTGTTCAAAACAGTTCATTTCTGTAAAAACTATGTCGCAGATGTGTTTCAAGTGGTTTCACAACATAGAAGTTAAGACTCATTGAGTTTAACTCAACTTCAGTTTTGCCCAATGCAAGTCAATAGGATTTCAAAAGTGAGTTTGAGATGTTGAAGTGCACTTTGAAAAACAGTTGGGAAACCATCAAACAGTTCTTAACCATAAGGGTACTGGGGATTTCATCATTTAGAACTGCTTTTACCAGAGTATTTTGACTTTACACAGCGTTAGAGTTGAAGGTAACCTTATTTCACCATAGCGTGTTTCAGGGCCTGAAAATCACTTTGTGTACACATGTGTGACGCCTTGTTTTCCACCAGGAAACTGTTCAAAACAGTTCATTTCTGTAAAAACTATGTCGCAGATGTGTTTCAAGTGGTTTCACAACATAGAAGTTAAGACTCATTGAGTTTCACTCAACTTCAGTTTTGCCCAATGCAAGTCAATGGGGATTTCAAAAGTGAGTTTGAGATGTTGAAGTGCACTTTGAAAAACAGTTGGGAAACCATCAAACAGTTCTTAACCATAAGGGTACTGGGGATTTCATCATTTAGAACTGCTTTTACCAGAGTATTTTGACTTTACACAGCGTTACAGTTGAAGGTAAACTTATTTCACCATATAGCGTTTCAGGGCCTGAAAATCACTTTGTGTACACATGTGTGACGCCTTGTTTTCCACCAGGAAACTGTTCAAAACAGTTCATTTCTGTAAAAACTATGTCGCAGATGTGTTTCAAGTGGTTTCACAACATAGAAGTTAAGACTCATTGAGTTTCACTCAACTTCAGTTTTGCCCAATGCAAGTCAATAGGATTTCAAAAGTGAGTTTGAGATGTTGAAGTGCACTTTGAAAAACAGTTGGGAAACCATCAAACAGTTCTTAACCATAAGGGTACTGGGGATTTCATCATTTAGAACTGCTTTTACCAGAGTATTTTGACTTTACACAGCGTTAGAGTTGAAGGTAACCTTATTTCACCATACAGCGTTTCAGGGCCTGAAAATTCACTTTGTGTACACATGTGTGACGCCTTGTTTTCCACCAGGAAACTGTTCAAAACAGTTCATTTCTGTAAAAACTATGTCGCAGATGTGTTTCAAGTGGTTTCACAACATAGAAGTTAAGACTCATTGAGTTTAACTCAACTTCAGTTTTGCCCAATGCAAGTCAATGGGGATTTCAAAAGTGAGTTTGAGATGTTGAAGTGCACTTTGAAAAACAGTTGGGAAACCATCAAACAGTTCTTAACCATAAGGGTACTGGGGATTTCATCATTTAGAACTGCTTTTACCAGAGTATTTTGACTTTACACAGCGTTAGAGTTGAAGGTAACCTTATTTCACCATAGCGTTTCAGGGCCTGAAAATTCACTTTGTGTACACATGTGACGCCTTGTTTTCCACCAGGAAACTGTTCAAAACAGTTCATTTCTGTAAAAACTATGTCGCAGATGTGTTTCAAGTGGTTTCACAACATAGAAGTTAAGACTCATTGAGTTTAACTCAACTTCAGTTTTGCCCAATGCAAGTCAATAGGGATTTCAAAAGTGAGTTTGAGATGTTGAAGTGCACTTTGAAAAACAGTTGGGAAACCATCAAACAGTTCTTAACCATAAGGGTACTGGGGATTTCATCATTTAGAACTGCTTTTACCAGAGTATTTTGACTTTACACAGCGTTAGAGTTGAAGGTAACCTTATTTCACCATAGCGTTTCAGGGCCTGAAAATCACTTTGTGTACACATGTGTGACGCCTTGTTTTCCACCAGGAAACTGTTCAAAACAGTTCATTTCTGTAAAAACTATGTCGCAGATGTGTTTCAAGTGGTTTCACAACATAGAAGTTAAGACTCATTGAGTTTCACTCAACTTCAGTTTTGCCCAATGCAAGTCAATAATGGATTTCAAAAGTGAGTTTGAGATGTTGAAGTGCACTTTGAAAAACAGTTGGGAAACCATCAAACAGTTCTTAACCATAAGGGTACTGGGGATTTCATCATTTAGAACTGCTTTTACCAGAGTATTTTGACTTTACACAGCGTTAGAGTTGAAGGTAACCTTATTTCACCATAGCGTTTCAGGGCCTGAAATTCACTTTGTGTACACATGTGTGACCTTGTTTTCCACCAGGAAACTGTTCAAAACAGTTCATTTCTGTAAAAACTATGTCGCAGATGTGTTTCAAGTGGTTTCACAACATAGAAGTTAAGACTCATTGAGTTTAACTCAACTTCAGTTTTGCCCAATGCAAGTCAATAGGATTTCAAAAGTGAGTTTGAGATGTTGAAGTGCACTTTGAAAAACAGTTGGGAAACCATCAAACAGTTCTTAACCATAAGGGTACTGGGGATTTCATCATTTAGAACTGCTTTTACCAGAGTATTTTGACTTTACACAGCGTTAGAGTTGAAGGTAACCTTATTTCACCATAAGCGTTTCAGGGCCTGAAAATTCACTTTGTGTACACATGTGTGACGCCTTGTTTTCCACCAGGAAACTGTTCAAAACAGTTCATTTCTGTAAAAACTATGTCGCAGATGTGTTTCAAGTGGTTTCACAACATAGAAGTTAAGACTCATTGAGTTTAACTCAACTTCAGTTTTGCCCAATGCAAGTCAATAGGGATTTCAAAAGTGAGTTTGAGATGTTGAAGTGCACTTTGAAAAACAGTTGGGAAACCATCAAACAGTTCTTAACCATAAGGGTACTGGGGATTTCATCATTTAGAACTGCTTTTACCAGAGTATTTTGACTTTACACAGCGTTAGAGTTGAAGGTAACCTTATTTCACCATAGCGTTTCAGGGCCTGAAATTCACTTTGTGTACACATGTGTGACGCCTTGTTTTCCACCAGGAAACTGTTCAAAACAGTTCATTTCTGTAAAAACTATGTCGCAGATGTGTTTCAAGTGGTTTCACAACATAGAAGTTAAGACTCATTGAGTTTAACTCAACTTCAGTTTTGCCCAATGCAAGTCAATAGGGATTTCAAAAGTGAGTTTGAGATGTTGAAGTGCACTTTGAAAAACAGTTGGGAAACCATCAAACAGTTCTTAACCATAAGGGTACTGGGGATTTCATCATTTAGAACTGCTTTTACCAGAGTATTTTGACTTTACACAGCGTTAGAGTTGAAGGTAACCTTATTTCACCCACAGCGTTTCAGGGCCTGAAATTCACTTTGTGTACACATGTGTGACGCCTTGTTTTCCACCAGGAAACTGTTCAAAACAGTTCATTTCTGTAAAAACTATGTCGCAGATGTGTTTCAAGTGGTTTCACAACATAGAAGTTAAGACTCATTGAGTTTAACTCAACTTCAGTTTTGCCCAATGCAAGTCAATAGGATTTCAAAAGTGAGTTTGAGATGTTGAAGTGCACTTTGAAAAACAGTTGGGAAACCATCAAACAGTTCTTAACCATAAGGGTACTGGGGATTTCATCATTTAGAACTGCTTTTACCAGAGTATTTTGACTTTACACAGCGTTAGAGTTGAAGGTAACCTTATTTCACCATAGCGTTTCAGGGCCTGAAAATCACTTTGTGTACACATGTGTGACGCCTTGTTTTCCACCAGGAAACTGTTCAAAACAGTTCATTTCTGTAAAAACTATGTCGCAGATGTGTTTCAAGTGGTTTCACAACATAGAAGTTAAGACTCATTGAGTTTCACTCAACTTCAGTTTTGCCCAATGCAAGTCAATAGGATTTCAAAAGTGAGTTTGAGATGTTGAAGTGCACTTTGAAAAACAGTTGGGAAACCATCAAACAGTTCTTAACCATAAGGGTACTGGGGATTTCATCATTTAGAACTGCTTTTACCAGAGTATTTTGACTTTACACAGCGTTAGAGTTGAAGGTAACCTTATTTCACCATAGCGTTTCAGGGCCTGAAAATTCACTTTGTGTACACACTGTGTGACGCCTTGTTTTCCACCAGGAAACTGTTCAAAACAGTTCATTACTGTAAAAACTATGTGCAGATGTGTTTCAAGTGGTTTCACAACATAGAAGTTAAGACTCATTGAGTTTAACTCAACTTCAGTTTTGCCCAATGCAACTCAATAGGGATTTCAAAAGTGAGTTTGAGATGTTGAAGTGCACTTTGAAAAACAGTTGGGAAACCATCAAACAGTTCTTAACCATAAGGGTACTGGGGATTTCATCATTTAGAACTGCTTTTACCAGAGTATTTTGACTTTACACAGCGTTAGAGTTGAAGGTAACCTTATTTCACCATAGCAGCGTTTCAGGGCCTGAAATTCACTTTGTGTACACATGTGTGACGCCTTGTTTTCCACCAGGAAACTGTTCAAAACAGTTCATTTCTGTAAAAACTATGTCGCAGATGTGTTTCAAGTGGTTTCACAACATAGAAGTTAAGACTCATTGAGTTTAACTCAACTTCAGTTTTGTCCCAATGCAAGTCAATAGGATTTCAAAAGTGAGTTTGAGATGTTGAAGTGCACTTTGAAAAACAGTTGGGAAACCATCAAACAGTTCTTAACCATAAGGGTACTGGGGATTTCATCATTTAGAACTGCTTTTACCAGAGTATTTTGACTTTACACAGCGTTAGAGTTGAAGGTAACCTTATTTCACCATAGCGTTTCAGGGCCTGAAATTCACTTTGTGTACACATGTGTGACGCCTTGTTTTCCACCAGGAAACTGTTCAAAACAGTTCATTTCTGTAAAAACTATGTCGCAGATGTGTTTCAAGTGGTTTCACAACATAGAAGTTAAGACTCATTGAGTTTAACTCAACTTCAGTTTTGTCCCAATGCAAGTCAATAGGGATTTCAAAAGTGAGTTTGAGATGTTGAAGTGCACTTTGAAAAACAGTTGGGAAACCATCAAACAGTTCTTAACCATAAGGGTACTGGGGATTTCATCATTTAGAACTGCTTTTACCAGAGTATTTTGACTTTACACAGCGTTAGAGTTGAAGGTAACCTTATTTCACCATAGCGTTTCAGGGCCTGAAATTCACTTTGTGTACACATGTGTGACGCCTTGTTTTCCACCAGGAAACTGTTCAAAACAGTTCATTTCTGTAAAAACTATGTCGCAGATGTGTTTCAAGTGGTTTCACAACATAGAAGTTAAGACTCATTAAATTTAACTCAACTTCAGTTTTGCCCAATGCAACTCAATAGGATTTCAAAAGTGAGTTTGAGATGTTGAATGCACTTTGAAAAACAGTTGGGAAACCATCAAACAGTTCTTAACCATAAGGGTATGTTGAAGTGCACTTTGAAAAACAGTTGGGAAACCATCAAACAGTTCTTAACCATAAGGGTACTGGGGATTTCATCATTTAGAACTGCTTTTACCAGAGTATTTTGACTTTACACAGCGTTAGAGTTGAAGGTAACCTTATTTCACCATACAGCGTTTCAGGGCCTGAAATTCACTTTGTGTACACATGTGTGACGCCTTGTTTTCCACCAGGAAACTGTTCAAAACAGTTCATTTCTGTAAAAACTATGTGCAGATGTGTTTCAAGTGGTTTCACAACATAGAAGTTAAGACTCATTGAGTTTAACTCAACTTCAGTTTTTGCCCAATGCAACTCAATAGGATTTCAAAAGTGAGTTTGAGATGTTGAAGTGCACTTTGAAAAACAGTTGGGAAACCATCAAACAGTTCTTAACCATAAGGGTACTGGGGATTTCATCATTTAGAACTGCTTTTACCAGAGTATTTTGACTTTACACAGCGTAAGAGTTGAAGGTAACATTATTTCACCATAGCACGTTTCAGGGCCTGAAATTCACTTTGTGTACACATGTGTGACGCCTTGTTTTCCACCAGGAAACTGTTCAAAACAGTTCATTTCTGTAAAAACTATGTCGCAGATGTGTTTCAAGTGGTTTCACAACATAGAAGTTAAGACTCATTGAGTTTAACTCAACTTCAGTTTTTGCCCAATGCAAGTCAATAGGGATTTCAAAAGTGAGTTTGAGATGTTGAAGTGCACTTTGAAAAACAGTTGGGAAACCATCAAACAGTTCTTAACCATAAGGGTACTGGGGATTTCATCATTTAGAACTGCTTTTACCAGAGTATTTTGACTTTACACAGCGTTAGAGTTGAAGGTAACCTTATTTCACCATAGCAGCGTTTCAGGGCCTGAAAATCACTTTGTGTACACATGTGTGACGCCTTGTTTTCCACCAGGAAACTGTTCAAAACAGTTCATTTCTGTAAAAACTATGTGCAGATGTGTTTCAAGTGGTTTCACAACATAGAAGTTAAGACTCATTGAGTTTCACTCAACTTCAGTTTTGCCCAATGCAAGTCAATAGGATTTCAAAAGTGAGTTTGAGATGTTGAAGTGCACTTTGAAAAACAGTTGGGAAACCATCAAACAGTTCTTAACCATAAGGGTACTGGGGATTTCATCATTTAGAACTGCTTTTACCAGAGTATTTTGACTTTACACAGCGTTAGAGTTGAAGGTAACCTTATTTCACCATAGCAGCGTTTCAGGGCCTGAAATTCACTTTGTGTACACATGTGTGACGCCTTGTTTTCCACCAGGAAACTGTTCAAAACAGTTCATTTCTGTAAAAACTATGTGCAGATGTGTTTCAAGTGGTTTCACAACATAGAAGTTAAGACTCATTGAGTTTAACTCAACTTCAGTTTTGCCCAATGCAAGTCAATAGGATTTCAAAAGTGAGTTTGAGATGTTGAAGTGCACTTTGAAAAACAGTTGGGAAACCATCAAACAGTTCTTAACCATAAGGGTACTGGGGATTTCATCATTTAGAACTGCTTTTACCAGAGTATTTTGACTTTACACAGCGTTAGAGTTGAAGGTAACCTTATTTCACCATAGCAGCGTTTCAGGGCCTGAAAATCACTTTGTGTACACATGTGTGACGCCTTGTTTTCCACCAGGAAACTGTTCAAAACAGTTCATTTCTGTAAAAACTATGTGCAGATGTGTTTCAAGTGGTTTCACAACATAGAAGTTAAGACTCATTGAGTTTACTCAACTTCAGTTTTGCCCAATGCAAGTCAATGGGGATTTCAAAAGTGAGTTTGAGATGTTGAAGTGCACTTTGAAAAACAGTTGGGAAACCATCAAACAGTTCTTAACCATAAGGGTACTGGGGATTTCATCATTTAGAACTGCTTTTACCAGAGTATTTTGACTTTACACAGCGTTAGAGTTGAAGGTAACCTTATTTCACCATAGCAGCGTTTCAGGGCCTGAAAATCACTTTGTGTACACATGTGTGACGCCTTGTTTTCCACCAGGAAACTGTTCAAAACAGTTCATTTCTGTAAAAACTATGTCAGATGTGTTTCAAGTGGTTTCACAACATAGAAGTTAAGACTCATTGAGTTTCACTCAACTTCAGTTTTGCCCAATGCAAGTCAATAGGGATTTCAAAAGTGAGTTTGAGATGTTGAAGTGCACTTTGAAAAACAGTTGGGAAACCATCAAACAGTTCTTAACCATAAGGGTACTGGGGATTTCATCATTTAGAACTGCTTTTACCAGAGTATTTTGACTTTACACAGCGTTAGAGTTGAAGGTAACCTTATTTCACCATACGCGTTTCAGGGCCTGAAATTCACTTTGTGTACACATGTGTGACGCCTTGTTTTCCACCAGGAAACTGTTCAAAACAGTTCATTTCTGTAAAAACTATGTGCAGATGTGTTTCAAGTGGTTTCACAACATAGAAGTTAAGACTCATTGAGTTTCACTCAACTTCAGTTTTGCCCAATGCAAGTCAATAGGGATTTCAAAAGTGAGTTTGAGATGTTGAAGTGCACTTTGAAAAACAGTTGGGAAACCATCAAACAGTTCTTAACCATAAGGGTACTGGGGATTTCATCATTTAGAACTGCTTTTACCAGAGTATTTTGACTTTACACAGCGTTAGAGTTGAAGGTAACCTTATTTCACCATAGCAGCGTTTCAAGGCCTGAAAATACTTTGTGTACACATGTGTGACGCCTTGTTTTCCACCAGGAAACTGTTCAAAACAGTTCATTTCTGTAAAAAACTATGTGCAGATGTGTTTCAAGTGGTTTCACAACATAGAAGTTAAGACTCATTAGTTTAACTCAACTTCAGTTTTGCCCAATGCAACTCAATGGGGATTTCAAAAGTGAGTTTGAGATGTTGAAGTGCACTTTGAAAAACAGTTGGGAAACCATCAAACAGTTCTTAACCATAAGGGTACTGGGGATTTCATCATTTAGAACTGCTTTTACCAGAGTATTTTGACTTTACACAGCGTTAGAGTTGAAGGTAACCTTATTTCACCATAGCGTTTCAGGGCCTGAAAATTCACTTTGTGTACACATGTGTGACGCCTTGTTTTCCACCAGGAAACTGTTCAAAACAGTTCATTTCTGTAAAAACTATGTCACAGATGTGTTTCAAGTGGTTTCACAACATAGAAGTTAAGACTCATTAGTTTTACTCAACTTCAGTTTTGCCCAATGCAAGTCAATAGGATTTCAAAAGTGAGTTTGAGATGTTGAAGTGCACTTTGAAAAACAGTTGGGAAACCATCAAACAGTTCTTAACCATAAGGGTACTGGGGATTTCATCATTTAGAACTGCTTTTACCAGAGTATTTTGACTTTACACAGCGTTAGAGTTGAAGGTAACCTTATTTCACCATAACGCGTTTCAGGGCCTGAAATTCACTTTGTGTACACATGTGTGACGCCTTGTTTTCCACCAGGAAACTGTTCAAAACAGTTCATTTCTGTAAAAACTATGTGCAGATGTGTTTCAAGTGGTTTCACAACATAGAAGTTAAGACTCATTAAGTTTAACTCAACTTCAGTTTTGCCCAATGCAAGTCAATAGGATTTCAAAAGTGAGTTTGAATGTTGAAGTGCACTTTGAAAAACAGTTGGGAAACCATCAAACAGTTCTTAACCATAAGGGTACTGGGGATTTCATCATTTAGAACTGCTTTTACCAGAGTATTTTGACTTTACACAGCGTTAGAGTTGAAGGTAACCTTATTTCACCATAACAGCGTTTCAGGGCCTGAAAATCACTTTGTGTACACATGTGTGACGCCTTGTTTTCCACCAGGAAACTGTTCAAAACAGTTCATTTCTGTAAAAACTATGTGCAGATGTGTTTCAAGTGGTTTCACAACATAGAAGTTAAGACTCATTGAGTTTCACTCAACTTCAGTTTTGCCCAATGCAAGTCAATAGGATTTCAAAAGTGAGTTTGAGATGTTGAAGTGCACTTTGAAAAACAGTTGGGAAACCATCAAACAGTTCTTAACCATAAGGGTACTGGGGATTTCATCATTTAGAACTGCTTTTACCAGAGTATTTTGACTTTACACAGCGTTAGAGTTGAAGGTAACCTTATTTCACCATAAGCGTTTCAGGGCCTGAAAATCACTTTGTGTACACATGTGTGACGCCTTGTTTTCCACCAGGAAACTGTTCAAAACAGTTCATTTCTGTAAAAACTATGTGCAGATGTGTTTCAAGTGGTTTCACAACATAGAAGTTAAGACTCATTGAGTTTCACTCAACTTCAGTTTTGCCCAATGCAAGTCAATGGGATTTCAAAAGTGAGTTTGAGATGTTGAAGTGCACTTTGAAAAACAGTTGGGAAACCATCAAACAGTTCTTAACCATAAGGGTACTGGGGATTTCATCATTTAGAACTGCTTTTACCAGAGTATTTTGACTTTACACAGCGTTAGAGTTGAAGGTAACCTTATTTCACCATAGCGCGTTTCAGGGCCTGAAAATCACTTTGTGTACACATGTGTGGCCTTGTTTTCCACCAGGAAACTGTTCAAAACAGTTCATTTCTGTAAAAACTATGTCACAGATGTGTTTCAAGTGGTTTCACAACATAGAAGTTAAGACTCATTGAGTTTCACTCAACTTCAGTTTTGCCCAATGCAAGTCAATAGGGATTTCAAAAGTGAGTTTGAGATGTTGAAGTGCACTTTGAAAAACAGTTGGGAAACCATCAAACAGTTCTTAACCATAAGGGTACTGGGGATTTCATCATTTAGAACTGCTTTTACCAGAGTATTTTGACTTTACACAGCGTTAGAGTTGAAGGTAACCTTATTTCACCATAGCAGCGTTTCAGGGCCTGAAAATCACTTTGTGTACACATGTGTGACGCCTTGTTTTCCACCAGGAAACTGTTCAAAACAGTTCATTTCTGTAAAAACTATGTGCAGATGTGTTTCAAGTGGTTTCACAACATAGAAGTTAAGACTCATTGAGTTTCACTCAACTTCAGTTTTGCCCAATGCAAGTCAATAGGATTTCAAAAGTGAGTTTGAGATGTTGAAGTGCACTTTGAAAAACAGTTGGGAAACCATCCAAACAGTTCTTAACCATAAGGGTACTGGGGATTTCATCATTTAGAACTGCTTTTACCAGAGTATTTTGACTTTACACAGCGTTAGAGTTGAACGTAACCTTATTTCACCATAGCAGCGTTTCAGGGCCTGAAAATCACTTTGTGTACACATGTGTGACGCCTTGTTTTCCACCAGGAAACTGTTCAAAACAGTTCATTTCTGTAAAAACTATGTCGCAGATGTGTTTCAAGTGGTTTCACAACATAGAAGTTAAGACTCATTGAGTTTAACTCAACTTCAGTTTTGCCCAATGCAAGTCAATAGGATTTCAAAAGTGAGTTTGAGATGTTGAAGTGCACTTTGAAAAACAGTTGGGAAACCATCAAACAGTTCTTAACCATAAGGGTACTGGGGATTTCATCATTTAGAACTGCTTTTACCAGAGTATTTTGACTTTACACAGCGTTAGAGTTGAAGGTAACCTTATTTCACCATAGCGTTTCAGGGCCTGAAAATCACTTTGTGTACACATGTGTGACGCCTTGTTTTCCACCAGGAAACTGTTCAAAACAGTTCATTTCTGTAAAAACTATGTCGCAGATGTGTTTCAAGTGGTTTCACAACATAGAAGTTAAGACTCATTGAGTTTCACTCAACTTCAGTTTTTGCCCAATGCAAGTCAATGGGATTTCAAAAGTGAGTTTGAGATGTTGAAGTGCACTTTGAAAAACAGTTGGGAAACCATCAAACAGTTCTTAACCATAAGGGTACTGGGGATTTCATCATTTAGAACTGCTTTTACCAGAGTATTTTGACTTTACACAGCGTTAGAGTTGAAGGTAACCTTATTTCACCATAAGCGTTTCAGGGCCTGAAAATTCACTTTGTGTACACATGTGTGACGCCTTGTTTTCCACCAGGAAACTGTTCAAAACAGTTCATTTCTGTAAAAACTATGTAAGCAGATGTGTTTCAAGTGGTTTCACAACATAGAAGTTAAGACTCATTGAGTTTCACTCAACTTCAGTTTTGCCCAATGCAAGTCAATAGGGATTTCAAAAGTGAGTTTGAGATGTTGAAGTGCACTTTGAAAAACAGTTGGGAAACCATCAAACAGTTCTTAACCATAAGGGTACTGGGGATTTCATCATTTAGAACTGCTTTTACCAGAGTATTTTGACTTTACACAGCGTTAGAGTTGAAGGTAACCTTATTTCACCATAACAGCGTTTCAGGGCCTGAAATTCACTTTGTGTACACATGTGTGACGCCTTGTTTTCCACCAGGAAACTGTTCAAAACAGTTCATTTCTGTAAAAACTATGTCACAGATGTGTTTCAAGTGGTTTCACAACATAGAAGTTAAGACTCATTGAGTTTCACTCAACTTCAGTTTTTGCCAATGCAAGTCAATAGGATTTCAAAAGTGAGTTTGAGATGTTGAAGTGCACTTTGAAAAACAGTTGGGAAACCATCCAAACAGTTCTTAACCATAAGGGTACTGGGGATTTCATCATTTAGAACTGCTTTTACCAGAGTATTTTGACTTTACACAGCGTTAGAGTTGAAGGTAACCTTATTTCACCATAACAGCGTTTCAGGGCCTGAAAATTCACTTTGTGTACACATGTGTGACGCCTTGTTTTCCACCAGGAAACTGTTCAAAACAGTTCATTTCTGTAAAAACTATGTGCAGATGTGTTTCAAGTGGTTTCACAACATAGAAGTTAAGACTCATTGAGTTTCACTCAACTTCAGTTTTGCCCAATGCAAGTCAATGGGGATTTCAAAAGTGAGTTTGAGATGTTGAAGTGCACTTTGAAAAACAGTTGGGAAACCATCCAAACAGTTCTTAACCATAAGGGTACTGGGGATTTCATCATTTAGAACTGCTTTTACCAGAGTATTTTGACTTTACACAGCGTTAGAGTTGAAGGTAACCTTATTTCACCATAAGCGTTTCAGGGCCTGAAAATTCACTTTGTGTACACATGTGTGACGCCTTGTTTTCCACCAGGAAACTGTTCAAAACAGTTCATTTCTGTAAAAACTATGTGCAGATGTGTTTCAAGTGGTTTCACAACATAGAAGTTAAGACTCATTGAGTTTCACTCAACTTCAGTTTTTGCCAATGCAACTCAATGGGGATTTCAAAAGTGAGTTTGAGATGTTGAATGCACTTTGAAAAACAGTTGGGAAACCATCAAACAGTTCTTAACCATAAGGGTACTGGGGATTTCATCATTTAGAACTGCTTTTACCAGAGTATTTTGACTTTACACAGCGTTAGAGTTGAAGGTAACCTTATTTCACCATAAGCGTTTCAGGGCCTGAAATTCACTTTGTGTACACATGTGTGACGCCTTGTTTTCCACCAGGAAACTGTTCAAAACAGTTCATTTCTGTAAAAACTATGTCGCAGATGTGTTTCAAGTGGTTTCACAACATAGAAGTTAAGACTCATTGAGTTTCACTCAACTTCAGTTTTGCCCAATGCAAGTCAATGGGGATTTCAAAAGTGAGTTTGAGATGTTGAAGTGCACTTTGAAAAACAGTTGGGAAACCATCCAAACAGTTCTTAACCATAAGGGTACTGGGGATTTCATCATTTAGAACTGCTTTTACCAGAGTATTTTGACTTTACACAGCGTTAGAGTTGAAGGTAACCTTATTTCACCATAGCGTTTCAGGGCCTGAAAAATTCACTTTGTGTACACATGTGTGACGCCTTGTTTTCCACCAGGAAACTGTTCAAAACAGTTCATTTCTGTAAAAACTATGTCGCAGATGTGTTTCAAGTGGTTTCACAACATAGAAGTTAAGACTCATTGAGTTTCACTCAACTTCAGTTTTGCCCAATGCAAGTCAATAGGATTTCAAAAGTGAGTTTGAGATGTTGAAGTGCACTTTGAAAAACAGTTGGGAAACCATCAAACAGTTCTTAACCATAAGGGTACTGGGGATTTCATCATTTAGAACTGCTTTTACCAGAGTATTTTGACTTTACACAGCGTTAGAGTTGAAGGTAACCTTATTTCACCATAGCAGCGTTTCAGGGCCTGAAAATTCACTTTGTGTACACATGTGTGACGCCTTGTTTTCCACCAGGAAACTGTTCAAAACAGTTCATTTCTGTAAAAACTATGTCGCAGATGTGTTTCAAGTGGTTTCACAACATAGAAGTTAAGACTCATTGAGTTTCACTCAACTTCAGTTTTGCCCAATGCAAGTCAATGGGGATTTCAAAAGTGAGTTTGAGATGTTGAAGTGCACTTTGAAAAACAGTTGGGAAACCATCAAACAGTTCTTAACCATAAGGGTACTGGGGATTTCATCATTTAGAACTGCTTTTACCAGAGTATTTTGACTTTACACAGCGTTAGAGTTGAAGGTAACCTTATTTCACCATAGCGCGTTTCAGGGCCTGAAAATTCACTTTGTGTACACATGTGTGACGCCTTGTTTTCCACCAGGAAACTGTTCAAAACAGTTCATTTCTGTAAAAACTATGTCGCAGATGTGTTTCAAGTGGTTTCACAACATAGAAGTTAAGACTCATTGAGTTTACTCAACTTCAGTTTTTGCCCAATGCAAGTCAATGGGGATTTCAAAAGTGAGTTTGAGATGTTGAAGTGCACTTTGAAAAACAGTTGGGAAACCATCAAACAGTTCTTAACCATAAGGGTACTGGGGATTTCATCATTTAGAACTGCTTTTACCAGAGTATTTTGACTTTACACAGCGTTAGAGTTGAAGGTAACCTTATTTCACCATACGCGTTTCAGGGCCTGAAATTCACTTTGTGTACACATGTGTGACGCCTTGTTTTCCACCAGGAAACTGTTCAAAACAGTTCATTTCTGTAAAAACTATGCAGATGTGTTTCAAGTGGTTTCACAACATAGAAGTTAAGACTCATTGAGTTTCACTCAACTTCAGTTTTGCCCAATGCAAGTCAATAGGGATTTCAAAAGTGAGTTTGAGATGTTGAAGTGCACTTTGAAAAACAGTTGGGAAACCATCAAACAGTTCTTAACCATAAGGGTACTGGGGATTTCATCATTTAGAACTGCTTTTACCAGAGTATTTTGACTTTACACAGCGTTAGAGTTGAAGGTAACCTTATTTCACCATAGCAGCGTTTCAGGGCCTGAAAATCACTTTGTGTACACATGTGTGACGCCTTGTTTTCCACCAGGAAACTGTTCAAAACAGTTCATTTCTGTAAAAACTATGTGCAGATGTGTTTCAAGTGGTTTCACAACATAGAAGTTAAGACTCATTGAGTTTCACTCAACTTCAGTTTTGCCCAATGCAAGTCAATGGATTTCAAAAGTGAGTTTGAGATGTTGAAGTGCACTTTGAAAAACAGTTGGGAAACCATCAAACAGTTCTTAACCATAAGGGTACTGGGGATTTCATCATTTAGAACTGCTTTTACCAGAGTATTTTGACTTTACACAGCGTTAGAGTTGAAGGTAACCTTATTTCACCATAGCGCGTTTCAGGGCCTGAAATTCACTTTGTGTACACATGTGTGACGCCTTGTTTTCCACCAGGAAACTGTTCAAAACAGTTCATTTCTGTAAAAACTATGTCGCAGATGTGTTTCAAGTGGTTTCACAACATAGAAGTTAAGACTCATTGAGTTTAACTCAACTTCAGTTTTGCCCAATGCAAGTCAATAGGGATTTCAAAAGTGAGTTTGAGATGTTGAAGTGCACTTTGAAAAACAGTTGGGAAACCATCCAAACAGTTCTTAACCATAAGGGTACTGGGGATTTCATCATTTAGAACTGCTTTTACCAGAGTATTTTGACTTTACACAGCGTTAGAGTTGAAGGTAACCTTATTTCACCATAAGCGTTTCAGGGCCTGAAAATCACTTTGTGTACACATGTGTGACGCCTTGTTTTCCACCAGGAAACTGTTCAAAACAGTTCATTTCTGTAAAAACTATGTCGCAGATGTGTTTCAAGTGGTTTCACAACATAGAAGTTAAGACTCATTGAGTTTCACTCAACTTCAGTTTTGCCCAATGCAAGTCAATGGATTTCAAAAGTGAGTTTGAGATGTTGAAGTGCACTTTGAAAAACAGTTGGGAAACCATCAAACAGTTCTTAACCATAAGGGTACTGGGGATTTCATCATTTAGAACTGCTTTTACCAGAGTATTTTGACTTTACACAGCGTTAGAGTTGAAGGTAACCTTATTTCACCATAACAGCGTTTCAGGGCCTGAAAATCACTTTGTGTACACATGTGTGACGCCTTGTTTTCCACCAGGAAACTGTTCAAAACAGTTCATTTCTGTAAAAACTATGTCGCAGATGTGTTTCAAGTGGTTTCACAACATAGAAGTTAAGACTCATTAAGTTTAACTCAACTTCAGTTTTGCCCAATGCAACTCAATAGGGATTTCAAAAGTGAGTTTGAGATGTTGAAGTGCACTTTGAAAAACAGTTGGGAAACCATCAAACAGTTCTTAACCATAAGGGTACTGGGGATTTCATCATTTAGAACTGCTTTTACCAGAGTATTTTGACTTTACACAGCGTTAGAGTTGAAGGTAACCTTATTTCACCATAGCAGCGTTTCAGGGCCTGAAATTCACTTTGTGTACACATGTGTGACGCCTTGTTTTCCACCAGGAAACTGTTCAAAACAGTTCATTTCTGTAAAAACTATGTCGCAGATGTGTTTCAAGTGGTTTCACAACATAGAAGTTAAGACTCATTAAGTTTAACTCAACTTCAGTTTTGCCCAATGCAAGTCAATAGGATTTCAAAAGTGAGTTTGAGATGTTGAAGTGCACTTTGAAAAC